>NC_056737.1:1139341416-1139633916 GCF_019279795.1 Protopterus annectens
GCAGGCTATGTACAAGGACCCAATGACTCAAGTACAAAGTGTTTGATCTCACACAGGGGTTCCCAGTGGGAGTGGATGTGTACCAGGGTTCAGCTCTGAGCTCGCTGTTGTTCATACTGGTGGCGGACTACATTAGCAGACAGATCAACAAAGTTGCTGTATGCAGACGATGTGGCATTACAAGCAGACTCTGTGCAAGAACTCCAGCAAATAAGGGAATGGAATGGAATGCAAAACTGAAGGCACATGAGATGAAACTAAGCACAGACAAGACAGTGGTAATGGCAGCAAACTGGGAAAATCAGAAGAATCTGAGAATTGAGATAGTAGAACAGGTTAATAGCTTCAAGTCGCTGGGAGGGGTGTTTGAGAAGGGAAGTCTGAATTAAGAGGTCAAAGCTAGAATCAGAGGGGCTGCAACCAACTGGCATAGAGTATCAGGTGTAGTGAATGACAGAAGAATGCCAAAGAAGCTGAAAAGTAAGGTGTACAAGACAATGATGTGAATGGTACTACTATATGGTACAAAAACCTGGTCAGTAACGGAAGAGCAGATGAAGAAGCTAGAGGTGAAGGAAATGAAGTGCCTGAGAAGGGTAGTAGGATGCACACGGTGGGGCAGATGAAAAAATAGGGACATAAGAACAGAATAGCAATTAACAGGACCAACAGTGAGGTAAACCACTACTGGAGAAGTAGGAAATCCAAAATCAAGAACAAAAAGCTCCAGCAGCTGGAAACACTGAACAGATCTATGGTAGTTTATTCAAAAAGCAGTAAAGCCACAACGTTTTCAGGCTAATGCCCTTCTTCAGTGTGCTTTTTGAATAAACTGCCATAGATAGGCTCAGTGTTTCCAGCGGCTGGAGTATTTTGTTCTTGACATAAGAGCAGAAGCCAAAGTAGCTCCAATTGCAGAAAAGATCAAAGAGAACAGATTATGGTAGTTCGGACACGTGCAGGATAGCAGCAGATAATCTAATGAAAACGATTTGGGAGAGACAGGAAAAAGGTAAGAGGAAACCAAGACATCAACAAGAGGTGGATGGATTGCGTGAGAGAAGATCTGCGACAGTCAGGCATGAGTGTCAAAAAAGCAGGAGTGTTAGGGTTACCACCTGTCCCACTTTGTGAGGGACAGTCCCTCTTTGGGCAGTTGTGTCCTGCAAATAAAGTGAAAAAATGGCAAATGTCCTTAGATTTTAGGACAAAATTATTTTCTATATTTTATGTAATAGTTGCATAAAACAGTTATTCTGTATCTGAAACACATAAATGTTATAAGAAACAGAATAAGGAACTAAAATGCTACAAGAATAAACTTTTATTTAGACAAAAAAATGAAGTTCTGTCCTTTGTACTGGCCGTGGGTATGTTTTGCTCTGCAAAATCTGATGTTTGTAACACAAATGTCCCACTTTGGGCATTTGGAAAGGTGGCAACCCTGAGGAGTGTGGGACTGAATAAAAAGAAATGATGAGAGCTAACATGAAACCCCAACCCCAAATAAAGAAATTTGAAAAAGGGAGTTGACGATGATGATGATTTGAGATTCAGACTCCATAATGCATGATATAGAAAAAAAAATAATAATTCTAGCAGTTACATTTATAAGTATATTTAAATTTTGTTCCTGATTTTGAGCCTTTGTCCTCCCATTATTTTTGGCTTTGTCTACAATTCTTATGCTAAGAGGCTGAGTAGTATGTCTGCAAGGTAGGAGCAATGTGTAACTTGAATACATCACATGTTGCATCACAGATCCAGCAGTTGATTAAGTTACTCAAAAAAAAAAAAAAAAAAAAAATATATATATATATATATATATATATATATATATATATACACACACACACACACACACACACACACACACACATATATATATATATATATATATATTTATACAGATATTATACATAGATATTCTTTTACTCTTTGTCCACTACCCTACTATGAGTAACAGGAGAGCGAGAGCCTGTTCCAGCAAGCAAAGGCCACAAAGGCAGAGATCCTGTTCTGGAGAAGTAACCAGTCCATCACAGGACAAAAAAACAAATGTCTTGCAGCTGTGGGAAGAAACCCTAACACCCAGTAACGACCCACATACATGTTCAGAGGTGGGAGAAGCAACTGCAGGCAAAACAGAGTGGCACAGTTAGGAACTGGACTGGAGAACTAAGCTATAATGAAGCTCTGCTAAATGTTACATCGCTCTGCCACACAATTCTATTTATACAGTGCTATACTTACAGTGATTTACCCTTGCACTGTTTATGACTAGTTATCAAAGTGGTAATGTGTAGTGCTCACCCTCTTCAAAACAAAACTCTCAAAACTGTCTGTTGGTAAATCATCTTTTGCTTCTGTAAATAATGCCCTGAATTTCTTTACCTCTACTTGGATATCCTAAATGTCAGCACCAGGACTGACAGGATAGAAAACTGACATTTTTTTTTCTGTCTGAAAGATGGCAAAGTCTACCTGTACAGCACCCTCTTTAGAGTACACTCAGATGTCAAAGTTTGCCATGTACAGCATCAGTCCCAAAGTGGGACTACAATCCACAACCCTCAGGTGTATTGACAGATGTGCTTCCAGCTGTGTTGCACTGATGTCCAACAACAGTACAGTTGCACAAAGTCCTGTGAGCAGCTTACTGTTTAAACAGTGATCCCTTTCCCTGTAAATGTGTGGTATGTTTCTAGTCTACCTTAAAACTGGTTCATAGGTAAGTACTAGGATAGCTATCCTTGTGGACCAATTTAAATCTAGCTAATTTCCTTTGGTAACAATCAAACCCTTTACCTACTGTTTTGTTAGGTAAACACATTAACTATTCTGCCAACCTCCTACACTACCTGCATTGTTTTTCCAGACATGGATAAGAACTGTGAGCTCTGACCTCAAGGGAAATAAAGTACAACCCAAGTTATTCAAATGTGTTAACTCAGAAAGCATAAAAAGAAACATCAATCCTACCTGATTTAATGGCAAATGCTACTTCTTTCCTACTGGATAACCTTACATCTCAGTAAATGAATAATAAAGATCTATGTCCTGTTTCTTGACAACACAAACACTGTCATCAGATGCACTGCATGTACAGAGGGCATACCCCTCTAATCTGCAATTACGTCAGAAATTCATAGCATCCAGTTTTCTAAATGTTTCACTCAGTCATTAGCCCCACATTAAAATGCATCTAAAATTCTGTTTACATGGTATCAATCTAATAATGTAACTTGAAATAAAAGGACAAGCAAATGCGTTCCCCCTTAATATTTTAGTACAGTTAACCATTCTTAAGCAAAGTATGTGGTATATGCAGATTTCTCCTTTGTTCGCAATGTGTGGTACAAGATGGGGTGCTTCATAATGTTCGACAGTCAGTCATCTTCATAATTCTGTGTGTGACTAGTAATCCATCATAAAACAGCCTTGCCTGCACCTTTAGTGACAAAAGGAGGGAGATACCGAAACAATGAGCACAACCTTTGCTTTTGATTTACGATCCGAGTTTGAAGGACACATATGTCATGAAAAGACAGGAACAATTCCTCTGAATGAATTAAATGAAGAAATGTAAATCAGATGAACCTCCATTAACCCTCATGTCATGCAGTGTACCCAAGCAATCATTTATTTAGCAATAATGTATTTAACCCGTTTCCCTGTGCCACCTCTACCGAGGAACAATTCATCTCCCTATGAAATGATCTGTGCTTAGTGAAACATTTGAATTTGTGCACAGAGTGTGGGTTTAACAGAAAATGCATGTATTAACTGCCTGTTCACCTCCCCAACAAGAAGGTACTATTCCATGCAGAATGCAGGAAAGGATGGCGTCCCTTTTACATCAGCAAAAGAAAATGAGAAGGTTCAATGTGCTTGTGATTAATGGGATTCTCCCCACATTAAAATAATCTATCTAGACCCACCAACGCAGAAAAAAAAGGCTTTCACTTTTTATTTCTCCTGCTTTAATACTTCCAGCATCTCAAACCATTAATATGCAGGTGCATTTTTCATTTCTCAGTTTATCTGCAGAAATGAATTAATAACTGTGGTAATGTCATTTATGGTGTATTTGCTGAACATTTACTACATATAATATGGAAAAGAACAAAAGGTTCACATGTGATAACCAGGCTAATGACCCCAGGGGGTATTTTTAAGTCTAGCCATGCTTCCCACAGGTATCTGACAAGGGCTGATACTCTAGGGTTACTTTAGGGGGTATATGTTGGCATAGGTAGTCATACATTTACAAGCTGCCTCTGTCTGCCAGAGAGATATATGGCAGGCCAGTGGTAAACTTCCAATTCCCTGTCCAGCAGTTCCAGCTACGCTTAAATTGGGTTGGGGAAGAACTCTGCTTCATATGGACAGAAAGTCTCTTCCAGATAAGGTATAGTCTCCTGAACCACATACCTGTCCCTCCAACATGTTCTGTTTATGTTAAGGATGAAGTTTAGGTCACTAGATTGGGTAATTCTATTTATTTTGTGGATATCTAATACGTCCATCACAACAGTATCATAGGATACTTTGTAGGCTAAGCAAAGATCGCCTCTCTGCAGTCTGTAGGAGACAGGGATAAAGCTTTGAGGTGGTCTGTGCAGGACATGTTTATACCCTGTATTCTTTTTGTGGGGAACCCCTGTGGATGATCGAGTTGTTACATATGCCTGGTCAGGTACATACCACAGGGAGTTTTGTACTCCGTGACTGGTCTAATGAGGCCGAAGTACAGCAGAACAATGACATCCTTGGACCTAGATGGCATTTCCCTTTCTTAAAAGTTGTGCAATAGAGAATGATTTCCTTACTACCATAGACACGATGGTCAAAGGCCAGGTTACTGTCTGTGTGTTCACAAATTCCTCACAACTAGGTCTACTCTTAGGGCTGTATTATCATTTTGGTCATTTCCAGGGGGTAGTCATCTGGCCAAGGAATACTATTTTTTTTCATCACAACTTTTTATTAAATGTTCAAAGATAAGTAAACTCTGCAGTCCTCGTGTATGGTGCACTTTATTGTATTCTGCAATATAACAAACATTTGTATTTGTCAGTCAATTAATATATACAACAGAATGAAAAAAAAAGACGCATCTTCCCTCCAAAATTATGTACACAGACCTCCTGGGCTCAGCACTGTATCATTATAGGATATTGACATTAGACTCATCCTTTGAGTTCTACCAGTGTTATCTGTTTGCTAAATTACTGTGGTTACTGAGATCTTGCCTGTACCAAACAAAGCAACCATTTGTTAATTAAGTGCTTCTTTAGGTTATTACCCTGTACCCTCAATTCCAACTTTCTGTTGTCTGTCATAATAGTAATTATTTCTGTCAGTTTAGGTGTGTCCTTAGTTTTCCATTTTTTTGTAATACTCTTTTTAGCCACTATCAGTGACAAGGAGGCAATGGATCCGACATTTCTAGGGTGGCCGTTTGCGATCGATCTTAACATCATATCTTTGGTAAGAATGTAATCTTTTTCTGTTATGACCTTGATTACAAACTATAAACAAGAGTTGCAAAAAATAAGTGTCTCAGTCCCAGAAAATATGTGCCCATGTGCCGCGCTCCTATCTCCAGCAAGTACAGTGTAGCAGAAGGAACATCCTCTGGAGCCTAGCTGGGGTGTAAAAGTAATATAGACAAATCTATGTAAAGATTCTAAACTTTCTGACGCATGTAGTGTATCTTGGGGTCAAAGAGATCTCAATACAGTCTGGAATAATGCATTGTTTTTGTGATCTCGCATTCCAGTCCTGCCTCATCTTAGTCCACTGCTGTATATCTTTCCTGTTAAAGCTCTGAACACCCTAGTCACTATCCCCTATATAATAGGCATGCACTGCCTAACCTCCTGGCTCAACATGACCCTGACATTTTAGTATATACTTTCTGATGTGCATCTTAAGCCCCATGTATGTCACTGCAAAAAGTGCCAGGGGACACTAAGAACACCAACCAGATGACAGTAAAGGATATTTACTCAGCCAAAGCAGACGTTCCACAAACCACATTAATGCTTCACAAATACAATACATTTTGTTTCATAACAAACTTCATCACATGCGGACTGACAACATAAAGTGCGCATATATATCCAACATGACAGTGAGGTCTTGCACAGGACTTCAGATCAGTCTTGGACATTCTGGGAACCCAAGATCCAAAGTCCGTGACTGAGTCTAATTTGCATGACAACCAATACTTACTACACTGCAGCAGAAATACATACAGAAACATATCATTTTACAACTATAAGCAAAGGGGCAAGCCCCCCTGCACCCTCCTTCACAGAAGAAAATGGAAAACATACCATTACATGCCTCATGACTGCCTATTGTAACCTTAATCGTGTTCCCTTTTAATGTACTATACTACAACATAACTCATCTTAGTGTAGTGTAGTGCAATCTCGGAGTTGATATATTTAAGTAGCAGGGGGGGGGTGTGGAGGGTGCAGCCCCCCTCATGGGGGGTGCAGAGGGGGCTTGCCCCCCTGCTTATAGTTGTAGAAAAGTAATATGTTTCTGCATGTATTTCTGCTGCAGTATAGTAAGTGTTGGTGTCTGTATGTTTTTCGATATTATGAAATTCAGTATTATGAGTTTTCAGTATTTTGAGCTTTCGAGATTTTGAGTTCAGTATTTTGAGATTCATGATTTTCAGCTTTCGAGATTTAGTAGTGAACCCTAACTCAGGTAATAACACAACAACAGAAACCATAAGCCAAACTAAACTACAGAGTCATAATAGATGACAACCTCAAATTTGATCAGTACATACTTTATTCCATCAAGAAGAATCACCAAAAACTCTGTTCAATCTATATGGCCAAACACTTCCGGACCTATCAAACATGGATTAACTTAGCAGTGACATACCTCCTTTCTTTACTATTATATGCTTCCCCTATTCTTACAAATATTAACACTACATATTGTGGCATGATGTATGGCAGTGGTCCCTCCGGCTCCTGATATGCACTTTTCATTTTTATGTCGTTTTTTTTTTTTATATGGTGAGTCTTCTTTCTTGTACCTCTTCTTGTCAAGCAAGCGGTTGTTGCAGAGGAAATTGCTCGTGGTGTCCTAGATATAATTGCTTGTCATTGTCTTTTTTATTGGAATGTAACGTTGGAGTGCTAGAAGTTGGGTCTGCGATGGAGAGCTGAAATCGATGTGGAGTGTGGGAATGGAATTTTCGTTGGGATGTGTAAATGGATTGATCTGACCCTGAGCTGTGGCAGTTGGGGAAGGAAACGAAGAAAGTCGGGATGGTGGACTGTGAAAGGTCGGTAGTGTCAGAATGAAGGTCTCTGGTTTCTGGTGATGGTGTGACCATTTGGGCTTGAAGGTAGAAAGTACAGTTGTGTACACTTACCATAAATGTAGATGTTCGAGTGTATTCACTGTTGCAGTCCTCACATATAGGTTTATCCGGCTCCCGGTAGCCGTCAGTCGGCCTGAATATCAGAGTCCTTGGTATATGACGTCGGTTGCTGCCGGTTGTAAAACTGATGTCAGAACGTCAGATATAAAAGGGAGGCACCAGACGCCATTTCCTCAGTTTTTCTTGCCTTAACAGTCAGGAGCCCCCCAAAAGAAGGCTAACCCAGGAAGGAAGCACCCTGGACACATCATACAAAAAATAAAAATATATATAGTCTGTGCCTTAGGGAAAAAAAAGGGGGGGATGGAGGGTGGGAAACCAGGACTGCAACAGTGAATACACTCGAACATCTACATTTATGGTAAGTGTACACAACTGTACTATGTTCTTCGTGTTTCACTGTTGCAGTCCTCACATATGGGTTGATTCCCAAAGTCCAGGAAAAAGACAAGGTGGGAGGAAGGATCACAGATTAAGGGTTGGTAAGAAGGCCCTGCAAAACTGCAGAGGCAAAACCAGCCCTGGATTTAGAAAACAAAGGTAGAATGTAATGCTTTGTGAAAATATGGACAGAAGACCAAGTAGCTGCTACCAGAATGTCCTTAGTAGGCACACCTCTCAGAAATACTGCAGAGGTAGAGGCTGCTCTAGTAGAACGGGTCCTAATACCCTGAGGAGGAACCTTCCCATGCTGCAGGTAACAAAAGTGAATACAAACAGCAATCCATTTGGAGATGGTCTGTTTTGAAATAGCTTTACCCTGAGCCCCAGTAGCAAAACTAACCAACAATTTTTTGGATTTTCGAAAGGATTTAGTCCTAAGTAAAATCTCAGCTGTCTATGCACACAAAAAAGTGCAGAATCCTTTCCCTTTTATTTTGGGGATTGTTGAAAAATGTAGGCAGGTGAATAGACTGGTTAAGGGTTACACTGGAAACTACCTTAGGCATGAAGGAGGGATTAGTTCTCAGAGGAACCTGATCTTAGTGAAAAATAATGAAAGGTTCCACTGCCATTAAGGCTTGCAGCTCAGATACCCTTCTAGCTGAAGTTATAGCTAAAAGGAAAGCAGTCTTCCAAGTGTTTAGAATGGACATATCCAAAATAGGGCGCCAGGTGCCCCCTTTTTTGGGTACCAGAAAAAGTCTTGAATAAAAACCTAGGCCTGCCAGATTTGCAGGAACTGGCTCTATAGCACCCATAGTCAGTAAAGAAGAAATTTGAGTTTCTACCTCCATCCTGAGAGTTCTGGGTATGTCTGGGTACCCTTGCAAGACAAGGAAGGTGTGAAAGTAAAACTTGTAACCTTGGTTTACTGTTTTGAGCACCCATTTGTCTTCTGTGATGATAGATCATACCTCTGCGAACCTGGCCAACCTTCCCCCCAAAGGAAATCCAGGGCCCGCAGAGGTAGGTACAAGAAGGCCGGAGTCATTGAGAATGTTTGCTTTGGGAAGCTGGCTTAGAACGCCCTGATTTAGCAGAAGAAGAATGCCATTGTTTAGCCCTCTGGAAGATCTGAAACCCCTAGGCCTAGAGCGACCCTGCTTGCCAGGATCAGGGAAAGACCAATTATTTGAAGGATAATGCCTACTGAACCTAGGAGGCTGAACCTGAAGGAAATCTTTTACAGCTTGCATAGATTTTGCCTTATCCTCCAATTTCTTCAGTACCTCCTCAGCATCATTACCAAAAAGATTATTCTTGTCCAAAGAAACATCCAGCAATTTAGATTTAACAGGTTCAGAAAGAGGCTGCTCCCTGAGCCAAGCATGCCTTCTAATTACAGAACCAGTGGCTGCTGCTCTGCAGGAAGCCTCCAAAGTGTAAATATCACAATGAAGTGAATGCTTAACTAAAGTGGCAGAATTCAGTAAGTCTTATAAATCTTTGCTCTCTGACATGGATGGAATGTCTCCAAGTTTAGTCTTAATAGCCTCCAGAGTATGCTGCTGATACTTAAGCATTTGAAAAAGACAGCTAATGGATCTAATGGTAAGAGTTGCAGCGGTATAGACTTTTTACCCCAGCTGTCCAAGGCTCTAGACTCCTTATCAGAAGACACAGGGTTTTTTGCAATAGTAGCCTTAACCCCTTTGGGACCTTGAGAAATAATTTCTGGATCAGCAGTAGGGTTTTTAAAAAGGAATTGAGGAGATTCAGGAACCCTATAGTACATATATCCGGTTTTCTGGGGGCAGGAGGAACAGAATTAGGAATTAAAGAATTTTTCATGAAGACATCATCCACAACTTCCAAAACTGGAGGTATAGCCAGAGGCTTATGCTGTGGCAAATCCAAAAATTCCGATTCTTTTCTTAGACTGAGGAAAATCCTGACATTCCCATTTAAAGTGCTCCCTTAAGAGTATTCAAAGTATCCCCAAAGGAAAAATCTTCTGTAGGGGAGGCAGAAGGGATAGAGTCCTCAGCATCAGAATCCTCAAAGCCAGAAAAATGTTGAGAATTTCTTTCTTCCCCAGCAGACATACTGGAAATCTCGGAATCTGAGACAGACAAAACATCAGGAGATAATTCCCTAGTCCTCTTGGAAGGGGGGATGAGAGCCCCTGATGGGAAAGAAGATCACCAGCCATCTTTACCAACTGGGTCTGAGGCACAGGAGGAGAGGCCGACGTCTGCTTGTGAGTAGGTTTGCGGCTGGAAGGTTTACTAGCAATCCGGAGGGACTCGGGAGGCCTAGCAACTGCAAAAGCCTGGACTAAGGTAGTTGGTCTGGTTCTGGTCTCATGTTGAAAAGAAGAGATGTCAGAAGCCGGTGCCTGAACAGCAGCTCTGGACCCATCTGAAGCGGTGACAGGCGGAGGGTCTGAAGACGAAAAAGCAGCCTGTGGCATGGAGGATTCAATACAGGTCTTGGCAGAGGCCTGTGGCTGAAAATCTGTGGACTGCAGGCGCTGCGAAAGCGCCTCACTGACTACCGCTGAGCTGATGACCAATTTCACCGGTGCGTCGTCAGCAGATTTAACCCTGGGCCTGTCGCGGTCCTTGTCTTTGAGTTTCCTAGGTATATCCGAAGTAGGGAGACCAGAAGACGCTATACCGACAAACTTAGGCCAGACTCCGAAATGCTTATGCAAAATCTTAGCTCTACGGCATATGGTACGTGGGTTAAAGGAGGCACAGAGATCGCAGTTAAAGACGTCGTGCTCAAGGCCCAAACAAGTTATACAATAAGAATGGAAATCATGGTGCGGAATCTGTTTTCCACAGGCAAGACAGTTATTAACTTTATATGACATTCGTTAAAGCAAGAAAAGAGGATCCCCAATGGGGTACTTATCTGAAGGCATCTTCAACTTGGTAGTTGGAAAGCAAAAAGAAGGTAAACAGCTGACCGGCACTAGTGCAAATTGCATCTGCTTCGGGCTCCGCAGCAAGAAAGACTGAGGAAATGGCATTGGCTGGCTCCCTTTTATACCTGATGTTCTGACATCCATTTTACAACCAGCAGCAGCAGATGTCATATACCAAGGACTCTGGTATTCGGGCCAACTGAGGGCTACCAGGAGCCGGATAACCCATATGTGAGGACTGCAACAGTGAAACACGAAGAACATGGGGTTGTGAAGGCTGTAGATGAAACAGGGTCAGGACAGACAAACTTTGGCAAGGATGTTACTAGGATAGTGGCTGGAAGGTCTGATGATCAAGGGCCGATTTAAAATGTGGATGGCGGTGCATGGAGTTGGTGGCGGGGTGATGAGAGTAGCCCATGTATCGCATTTGTTTTTAACCTGCTGGTCTTTGGTTGGCTCTTCATTGCTGTTTCTTGACGTATGTTGTTTTCATATTGTTGTGTTATGCTGTATGTTTTTTTCTGCATGAGCTTGGAAGAAGGAAATGTCATTCAGCTGTAAGTACGATATGGTTATGGTTGAAAGACAATAAAGTTACGTTGACATGAAAAGTAAAGTCTCCTGCTACTACAAAATAGGTAAATTTGCAACCAATCAGTCTTATAAAACACACCACTGCCTCGCATTAAAACAATTAAACTGGTTTGAACTCTCAGACCTGTTGACATACTCGCAACTAATCACTGCCCACAGCTTACTGTACTCTCCAGACAAATGGCCAGAATTACAAAATACTCTGCTATACTATTCACCCACTAGAGACCTTCACTCTAGCAATAAAATTTTACTATGTATCAGTAAGACATTCAACATTGCTGGAGAATCTCTCTACTCTCATTATGCGTCAAAAATCTAGAATGAAATCCCCACGCAGTTAAAACAGATAAAAAAAACCTTAGTTTCAAAACTTTGTTTAAACAGCACCTATTCCAATGACGGCTATGCTCTTCCTGCTTACCTCTCTAGCTTTATTCAGATTATTTTTTTCCAACACTTGTAGCTACTTTACTTACCCAATCTTCTTGTCCCTTACCATTCCTCCTCATACTGCACTTATTTCTTAAACTCTTATTTTTCTGTCACATCCCCACCACTAACTAAGATTCCTCCTCAGTCCATTTATCTTCTTGCTCATTTCTGTAATTTCTCCTTTCATATCTTTTATCAAATTTTAATCCACTGCTCATCAGGCCAGGCATGTGGAAAGGCTGAAGAGGTGTGGCTGCTAGAGAACCCAGAGCAGGTATGTTCTCATAGACCACACCTCACTACCTACGCGATCTACCAACTGAATTAGATGCAAATACATTGGAAAGCTGTGCTCATTAAAACACAGCACACTTGTTAATAGATGTGAAACTGCCAGTTCTTGATTTGGTCTGTGCCTATGTTCAGTGGTAACTTAAGATGATGGTAGTGGTAAACAGTTAATATTGGTAAGAACTGATGATTTTCTAACCCCCCCTCACTCCTGCCAAGTGTTACTGGGAGGAGGCTCATAGGTTTACAGGCTAGCAGCCCTATAGCATTTACAAGCCTAGCCATGTTACCCATTTGTTCTTTTTGGGTAGTTTGCTGAATGAATTTATGAAAAGAGCAGGTCTGTGATCAACAAGGGCTACCCCTGTCAATGAGGTGGGAGCTAAGGGAGGTAGACAAGCAGCTGACAGAGCTGGAGAGGCACTGAGGAACTAAAAATGAAAAAAGAAAGTGTGTGTGTGTGGGGGGGGGGGGGGCAGCACCTCCACCTCTTCTTATTTGCTAAACAATTTTCACCTTTGACTGACCATAACATACAGTTTTTCATTCTTCCTCTTACTCTGCAGATCTCTGATTCTCCTGGGCTTTTACCTTTACAATCTGTCTGCTTCAGTGCTTATATCAAGGTCTTTCTCCACCACCACACATTTTAGATGTCCAACGATACCTCCATTTCCCCGAGCAGCACCACCAAAGAGGTAATGTAAGTAACTGCCATAAGAATGGTCTGCATTCACACAAAAGCACAATGCCCCAACATCAACCAGTAATTCTCTGCCTGGGATTTTAACTGGCTGATTCACCATTCTTTCCTACTGAAGGCACAAAAAGACTCTGCTTCCTCATTTCGTGGCTACCACCAGAGTCTGAGCTACTGCTCGCTCAGGTAACCCGTGATGTGTATGTAGGCTCTCCCACTGCCCCATGGGCCAAATTGGTTTAAGGCTCCTCATTTTTTTACTTCACTTTTCTGAAGTCATTTACTCACTAAGCATAAAAACAACCATTTTTTTCACCAAATTTCTTACACAATTCAAATAGACCTCTCAACTGCCTATATATTTTTGAGGTATGCGCACTTGAGGCTTGATTTGCCCCCTTCATACAAGTTTCTGAATCCCCTCCCCAGAAAAGAAAAACATAAAAAAAACAGTCACTCTCAACTCAGAATCTGTTTAGTATACAGGAAACCAGGCAACTTGATTAAAATATTGATGCATACCTATCAACTGTCCAGTATGTCCCTCATAAAATCTGTATTTTTCTGGCAAATCACTGAGGACTGAAGTCAGTGAATAATGAAATAGATTTGAATTTCAGACGTCGTATCCTTCAGAAAATACATGCTAACACAAATCTTATTATTCTAGCAAATTTCTAAGTTTATAAGAGCAATTTTTAAAATATGCCCCTATTTTTGGGCCTTTGTCCTAACATTATTTTTGGCTTTGTGCAGACTTCATTGACTAAAAGATTAAGAGGGATGTATTGATGCCACATATAATCCAAAGACGTGTCAGGAGCGTTTCTCCCCAGGCCTCTGCTGAAAATAGTCTCTGTCCTAGTCGTAATTTCCCAGTCAACAAATGTTAAATAAATAAAATAAATTTAAATAATGGGAACCTACATGCCACTTAGTCCTTTATAAGGGACAAAAACAGATTAAATTTGTGAAGTTGAGTTTTGCAGTTTTGTTCATTCCAAGTCTACAGATTTTGCACTGCGCCTTTCATAACATGCTTACATTTTTGTCACACTCAGATTTTTAATTTGTGTTTCTTGGTAGCATCCAAAACTCCTATTGGAAGTGGGAAGAGTTGTGTGCTATCTGGGATTCAACTGCTATTGCTAATCAGGTGCCCAGATTTTTGGCTGGCTACACCTACTTTTCAAGAGCATCTTCTCAATGTCTGCAAGCTAAGATGTACTTTCACCATTCAAACTGACAAACTTTTGAAATATAACAAAACTTCACAAATAACTTTGAGACCGGAGATCAGTCCAGTTTTGTAAAAAAAAAAAAAAAAAAAAAAAAAAAAAAAAAAAATGCACACTGTTTCTTGTCATATGGAGTTAAATCAGTAATGCATTTTCCATTAAGAGAAAAAAAAGTGCCATTCAAACAGCTGAGGCCGTGAGTGACACAAGTAGGAAATGAGAGGTGAGCAGGTGTGACTGCTACTTCTTTTTGGCACTTTATTGGTGACAAGACCCTGCAACCACAAGCCATATTTTCATACATTCTTCTGGGCATTAACATTTTGTAATGTCATTCACTCTATTAACAGCTGCAGCCAGTCAAAAAATTACTAAATCAGCACCTCCTAGCCTGCACTTAAGACCCATTCCTTGGACAAAGCTTCATACCTTACATACAACAAAAAAACTTAAGTCTGACAGATCAAATTTAGCTAAATTCTGGAAATTATTTCATTCCATAAATGAAACTAAAATGGGATACAACACTTGTTCAAAACTAAGACATAACAACTGCATGCCCACAGAGTCAACTGTTGAGGCAAATATGCCAATAAGGTTTTATGTCATTCTTAATTCTGTTTCCAAACAAAAAGCAACTCTGCTGAGGCCAGCTGTGTTTGAAAGTACAAGATTCAATTTTTAGGTGAATTCAGATAACATAACCCTTTCGTGAATTTACTGATGACACCTTTCTTCTAACTGGAACCACCAGATACTTCCAACATAATATTAGAACATTGCTGGAACTAGAAGCAGCGGATTTTAGACCCCTGAGGTCTGAATTCTGCACTGCAATATTTCAGGGCAAGTCAAAAGTGATCAATGTTGCAATTATGTTTAAACTTTCGGCATCAGACCATTATGGAGTGTGACTGCCTGCAGGTTCAATTACTCTGTGGATTGCTAACCCCCCCTGAAACCACACAGTAACACTCTTGCTAATCTGTCAGTTTAGATGATCCTTGATGTTAAATGCTCAGCAAAGCCAAGCAGTACGACTCCACATATGGATTCCATGATCTCACGTGTGTGTGTGTTTGTGAGTGTGGTTGAGGACAGTAGTTTAAGCACACCTGGTTTTCTGCAGTAAGGAAAAAAAAACTTTACTTTCATTGAATACACGTGCGGTCTGAAAAAACAAAACTAATGAATTCTTCTAAAACATACACATGCTTAAAGTTATCAAAAGCTTTGATAAATAATCCTAGCCCATTTTCAGATGCTTTATTCAGTTCACACACCAAAGCTCACAGCAGCTTTAGGTTCATAGGCAGGTACTAGGCTATCGGCCCTAGGGCCTATACAAGCCTAGCCAAAAAGGTACCCTGGCTTTCGACACCCAAGAAAATTATTTTCCTGTGCCCATGTCGAGCAGAGCCACAGAGGTGATCCCCGGGGTGAATTTCCTAATTCCCATCCAGTCATCAAGATTTTTCTTGCAGAGTGCTAATGAGGAGCTTTGTTTGATATAGATCGGTAGGTTGTTCCAGAGTATCGGAAGTCTCTGGGACAGGAATCTATCCCTCCAGCATGTTCTGTTTATTGTGGTGACAAGGTTTAGGTCCCAACAGCGTGTAGCTCGGAGGGATTGGGATTTCTTTAAGTGGAGCATATCCAACAGCTCTGGGTTTGACATAGCTTTGTATGTTAGGCAGAGATTGCCTCTGAGTAGGCGATATGCAACGGAGTAAAGCTGGAGTTTTTTGAAACGGTCTGCTTAGGGCATCTGTTTGAGGCTGGTAATCCTCTTTGTGAGGTACTTCTGCAGCCTTTCCAGTTGTTGTAGATGTCTTGTGAGGTACATACCAAAAGGGGCGTTGTACTCTATAATGGGTCTAATGAGTGACGAGTAGAGGGGAGCAATGACCTCTTTTTTCCTGGATGAGAAACCTTTTGTGCTAAGGTGTGCCACATACAAGGATTTCCTCACTACTGTGGCGATGTGACTATCAAAGGAGAGACTACTGTCCACCTGTGTCCCCAGGTCACTTATCACACTTTTGGTGTTAAGTAAACTACCACCTATGTGGTAGCTCATGGGTACAGAGTTTTTACCAAAGGGGATGACAATGCACTTTTTGGCATTGAGCTTGAGGCCATGGCTTTGACACCAGGCATCTGTCTCAGTGAGCCCCTTTTGTAGGATGTCCACATCGTTAGGAGTTTTGATTATGGCTCCTAGTTTGCAGTCATCTGCGAACTTCATTAGCCAAAGACCTTCTTGTGTTAGCCTGTACTTCAGAAAAGTAGATACCAAACAGGAGGACCCAGGACTGAACCCTGTGGTACTCCACTTGTCACTGGTCTGAAGTCGGATTTGGAGTCTGCTACTTTCTCAGTGTGGATTCTGTCAGTGAGCCAGTTGGCGACCTATCTTGTGACATAGGGATTTATACCTAGTTTAGTGAGTTTATAATTCCAGCGTGGGGGGTGGTGTCAAAAGCCTTGGCGAGATCTAGGTAGGCTGTGTGAGCTGCCTTACCCTCGTCTACGGCTTTCGTGACTGCTTCAAACAAGTCAATTAGGTTTAGGAGACATGACCTGCCTTTTACAAACCCGAACTGGGTGGGATTCAGAGTTTGGAGATTACCAATGTCTTTGTTTATAAGTTCCATGATGATACGTTCCATGGCCTTGGAGACCAGGCTCATTAGGCTAATGGGCGGTAGTTCCCAGGGTCCGTGGTGGCTCCCCCTTTGTGGAGTGGGATAACCGTCGCTGTGCACCATTCAGTGGGCACAAAGCCTGAGGTGAGGCTATGATTGAACATGGTGCTTAGGAGGGGTGCCAGTTCATTCTGTAGTTCATATAGAACGCAGACTGGGATGTTGTCAGGTCCCATGGATGCTGTGTTCTTGGCTTTGGAGAGTGTGTTTTTTACCTGTGTAGCCGTGATTACAGGAACTCTGCATTCTTCTGGCATAGAGATGGGCCCTTTAGGGGGTGAGAGGGGGGTAAAGTTAGCACTGAACCTATCTGCCAGGATGTTGGCAATATCGGTTGGTTCTGTATATTTAGTGCCATTGTGCTGTAACTCAGAGCAGATCTGAGTGTTGCCTTTGAGATTCTTGACATAGCTATAGAATGCTTTGTGGTTGTCTTTAGAATCAGTGGCGATTTTGTTTTCATAACTAGCTTTGAAGGATTTTATGAGGGATCTCAGCTTCTTACTAAGGCTGACCTGGTAGTTCTTCCAGTCATGGGATTTTACTCTTTTTTGCAACAGTTTCTTTCTTCTGTTGTAGAGTTTGTTTACAGCAGGGGACCACCAGATTGGCTTCCTTTTTTTGAATGATAGCATCTTGGTTCTGTTAGGGATAGCACGATCCATGCACTCGTGTAAGTGTTTATAAAGTGCATTTGTGTAGGATTCAGCAGTCGTACATCCATTGTCCGTCTGCATGGGTGTCGTGAAGTTTGCCACATCTGTCTTAAGAAGCGTGAAGTTGGCTTTGGAGAATTTTTTTACGGTGATTTCCCTAATGGGGGGTGGGGGTGGGATGTGGATGTCTAGGCTGATTAGCTTGTGGTCGGATCTGACCAACGAGTTATTGACCTCTGGTGTAGAACACCAGTCACCCATGTTGGTATTGACCAGGTCTAGGATATTGCTGCCCCTGGTGGGGGTGTGGATAAGTTGATCCAAGGCATTGGAATTTATGAATTCCAGAAAATGTTGAGCAAAAGAGTTGGTACATGAGTAGTTTTCCCAGTTAATGGTGGGGTAGTTGAAATCGCCCATTATTAGGATGTTGGGTTGTCTCTTAATATTTTCCAGTGTATCAAGAGATGAGGAGTGGGAATCCTGGGGCATGGTGGGGGATCTGTAGCAAGTTACAATTTGGATTGCTGTCTTGCCCAGAGTTAGTTGCACTTGGATAATCTCGGATGCATTATGCTGAGCAACTAGCCTGGAGGTGTGGATATCCTTAATGAATTTGGACACACCTCCACCTTTAGTGTTTCGGTCCAGCTGCATCTGAATTACATTTTCCACTGGCATGATGTTTTGATAGTGTGAATTTAGTGGCTATTAATTTGCCACTAACAAAACTGTGCCCTTTCTTGAGTTCCAATTCACCATGTAAAGCAAAAAGGAAAAATGTAAAATTCTATCTGAATCATTTTTTTAACAGTTAAACATACATTCAAAGACGAGACAATAAAAAAAAAAATTACCATGGAAATGAATGCCAGTAACAACTAGAACACCTGCTGTTGCAGCCTTGTGTGACAGAAACAAATATACACCATTTTACACAAGTGAGCGAGGCATTTGAACAATACCCTTAGGGCAGTAGAAAGGTCAAAGGGCAAAACAGCGAAAGAATAGTTGTGTAAAATCTTACCTTAACCATAAATGTCCTTCTCTTCCATGTTACAGTATTCATAACTTTTGGGTTATCCTCTCCTTAGCGACCCAAACGTCCGGCCAGTATACAAAAGCTTTAGTCACTGCAAGGCATGTAGAACATCTGACATTGGCTGTAGGGTGCGTGGGACATAAAAGTGATGTCTGCATGCACCTTTCCTCAGAACTAATGCCCCAGTCAGAAACCAGTCCCAGGATAGCTGCACAAGTCCGGTGTCATCCAACAAGGCATTTTTATATATAGGGGTAGGAGGAGGAATAGAATACAACATGGAAGAGAAGGATGTCTATGGTTATGCTAAGATTTTACACACATATTCTATGTCCTATTTCCATGTTGCAGTATTCATAATCTTTGAGTGAGTGCCAAAGCTCAAAGGAAAGAAGGGGGGGGGGGTGGTATGGAGCTGTTTTCCAAGAATTCATGCAGAATTGCCATAGCAAACTCTGCTCTAGACCTGGAAATATGATCCAATTTGTAGAGTTTGGTGAAGGTATGGACAGATGTCCAGGTAGCTGCCTCTAGAATGGAAGCAGTGTCCAGCCATTTGAAGAAGGCTCCAGATGAAGCCATGGCTCTAGAGGATGGGCTTTAATTTTTGAGGTTAGATGTTTGCCATGGTAGGTGTAAAGAAAAGGAGATGGCCCTGGAAATCCAGGCAGAAATATTCTGTTTTGTCACCACTTTTCCCAGAGCTCTGGGGTGAAAGGAGACAAACAATTGCTCTAACCTCCTAAGGGACTTGGTCTTGTCAAGGTAGAATCTTAGTTGTCTGTGAACATCGAGGGAATACAGGACTCTCTCACTGTTATTCTGGGGATGTGGAAAAAAAGGTGGGGAGGTGAATATACTGGTTCAGGGAAAGCTCACTGACCACTTTAGGCATGATGATTGACAGGTTGGTCCTTAGGTTCACTCTATCCTTGTGGAAGATTAGAAAAGGTGGGGTGGCCATGAGGGCCTGGAGCTCTTACACTCTCCTGGGAGATGTCAGGGCCACCAAAAACACAGTCTTCCAAGTGCAATATTTTAGAGAGGCTTTTGATGCTGGTTCAAAAGGAGCAACAGTGAGCTTCTCTAAAATGTAGTTCAGGTCCCATGAGGGTGGAAATGGCCTCCTTGGGGGCTTGAGGTGCAGTACTCCCTTAAGGAATAACTTCACTGGCAGACAAGGCGAAATAGCAGCTAGGTGGGCCTTAACAGAAGAATATGCCAGCCCTGCTTGCTGCGATTCACATAGGTAGACAAGCACTAAAGGGACCGCTTCTTGAAATTGGTCTAGCTGCCTTTGAAGACACCAGATGGAAAATCGTTTCTATTTGGACAAGTAAGACCTAGTACTGGGTTTCCTGGCCTCCTGCAGAACATTAAGCATGTCCTCGGTGTAAAAGTGTCTGAAAGGGATCAAAACTCTTATCACCCACAGGGTTAGGTTCAGAGATTCCAAGTGGGGATGGATTAGGGATCCCTTGTCTTGTGTGAGAAGGTCCACTCTGTGAGGTAAATTTGTGATGATTGTCCTTGGCTAAATGCAGAAGGAGGGGGGACCAATGCTGTCATGACCAAAAAGGAGTCATCAACAAGAGTTTTGGTTTGTCCTGCTGGATTTTCAACAGGACCTTTTGTAGTAGTAGTAGAAACAGGAGGAATGCACAGAGAAACATCACCTTCCATGAGACAGAAAAGGCACCTGTTGCCCTCACTAGGGGGCTGGGTGTCCTGGTACAAAAGAGTGGAAGTGTCTGTTCAAAGGGAGGCAAACAAATCTACTTATAGAGTACCCCACTTGTGGACTATGTTCAGGAATACATCCCTGTGTAGCATCCATCCGTGGGATTGTGGCATGGACCTGCTCAAAGTGTCTGGCTGAGTGTTCTGAGCTGATGGAATACAGACTGCCTGCAGGGTGACTCCATGTTGGACCACCAATTCCCAGACCTGGAGTGCAATTCTGCATAGCAAGTAAGATTTTGTTCCCTCCCATTTGTTCACATACCAGAGAACTGTAGTGTTGTCTGTGATCAACTTTAGGGGGCCTTGCCTCACAATATGTTGGAAGGTCCTCAGAACAAGGATGATGGCCCTCATTTCTCTGATGTTGATATGCTTCTGCATGAAGGGGCCAATCGATGTGCCTTGCACCTTCAAGCTGCCCACAGCAGCTCCCCAGCCCAGTTCTGAGGCATCTGTGTACATCTCCTGGACTGGGGTGATGGGTTGTAATGGAAGTCCTGGATTGAGAGAGACTTGATCCAACCACCAAAGGCTCTCCTTCCTTAGGCATGGTAGGAAGGGAATGTTGTGGTCCAAGGGGTGGGAGTGCTGGGTTCATGTGGACCTCAGGTACCAATGAAGCTTTCTCATGTGAAGTCTTGCCAGTGGAAACATGGGTATAGCGGAGGCCATATATCCTAGGAGTCTGAGATATTGCCTCGCTGTCATAGCAATGGTGTGGAGGACAGACAGCAGGTATTTCTTCAGACTTTCCACCTTTTGAGTGGAGGGAATGCCCTTATAACATCTGTCATTATTCTGCACTCCAGGAAAACTTGGTCCTGAGAGAGGTTTAGTTTGGACTTGGGGCAACTGATGTTGAACGCCAGGGATTGCAGGACAGAGATGATTTTTTGGAGATGGATTTGTAGGGAAGTGGAACAACCTGCCTGGATCAGGTCACCCAAGCATGGAAACATTTGAATCCCTTGGACCCTGCAATAGGCTACTACTGGAGCTAGACACTTGGTGAATACCCTTGGAACAGTAGATAGTTCAAAAGGCAAGGCAGAGAACTGAAAAGGCAAGGAACCTACAGAGAATCGTAAATACTTCCTATAGTTGGGCCTTATGGGGATATGTAGATATGCATCTTTGATGTCCAAAGTGGCCATAAATGCCTGAGGCATAGGCAGGGTAAAGAGAGTCTGTAGAGTAAGCATGTGAAAAGTGGGTATCTGTAGAAAATGGTTGAGGTGGGAAAGATCCAGGATAGGTCTCCATGGGCCATCCTTCCTTGAGACTAGGAAAAGTCTGGAGTAAAAGCCCTTTCCCCTTTTCTGACAGAGGGATATGTTTGATAGTCCCTTGAGAGAGGAGGCTGTCCAAGACTGTCTGGAAAAGGGGAAGCTGGTCCTTTGGTGGTTTTGGGATGCCTCTTAAGGAGGGAGGGAGGGATGACCCAAGTCATGAAGTACCCCTTTTCTATACTAGACAAGACCCACTTGTCTGAGGTAATGCTTTGCCAGATGGGAAGACAGTGTCTTTAGGATAGGGGAATGGAATCCGGAGAGGGTGAAGGGGAAAGCAGGTAGTCACAGACTACCTGCCCTGTCCTGAAACTGAGGTTTCTGAACTGGAGTCTGAGCAGGCCTGGAAAGAGGCTGCTGCTTCCTGGAGATCTTTTTGCTCCTAGAATGAGGGGTACGAGCAGAATGTTTGCTGATGAGCTGTGTCTTGGTGGGATAATTCCTATGGAATTTAGGGATTGGAAACACAAACAAATGTTTTAAGTCTTGTAATTCCTTCCCCTTTTGCTGAAAGGTTTAGAAAAGCTCTGCCACTTTAGCCCCAGAAAGGGCAAAATTGTCCAGCGGTGCATCCAGAAGTTTAGCCCTGATATCATCAGGTAGGGGTTGGAGTCTCAGCCAAGAATAACTTCTAAGCATAGAGGCAGAAGCTGCAGATTTGGCCAAGGTCTCCGCAGCATCACAGCTGCATCTGATCGAGTGTCTTGTCACTTGAGAGGACAAAGAAATAAGGCTAAATATTTGGGCCTTAGAAGGCGAATCTGGGAGATCAGCCACAAGTTTAGAAACCTGGGTCAAAAGGACCAGGGCATACTTTGACATGTGTGTCTGGCAGTTGACTGCCCTAAACCCAAAGTGTGGGAGGTATACACTTTTTTGCCAATGCGTTCCATGGTCTTACTGTCCTTATCAGTGGGAAGAACAGAGGTGGAGGGAAGTAATCTGGAAGATTTGTCTGCATAGACTGAAACAGTGCCAGGGTCTGCAACAGGGCATTTAATCAGAAATGTGCCCCCTTCTGGGGATCTTATAGAACCGGTCAGGCCTTCTGGGGGCAGATGGTCAGGAATCAGGGTTTTGACAGGCTGCACAGAAGGCATCCAAAAAAACTGGTAAGACTGAAGGGATGGCAGAAGTTGAAGGGGTGTCCATTTGTAAGAATTCAAAATACCTCTTTTGAACCTCTGCCATTAGAATCCCATTTAAAAACCTCTCTTATTTTACAGATTGTTTCACCAAAGGTGAGGTCCTTTCCCGGGGAGTCTGCCTCAGCAGACAAATCCTCCTCAGGAGGCATATCCAAAAGGGGAAGGCATCTGAGAGGCATAGGAAAGGGAGTCCTCTGAAGAGGAATCTGAAGAGTCTTCAGCATCAAGAGAATGAGGATCTTCAGCCTGAGGTCTAGGACTGATAACTGGAAAGGCAGCTAGAGGGGAAGCAGGAATAGAAGGCCTAAGGGCCATGAAGGGATTAAATAAGCTTTGAGAGAAAGCTTGACAATCAGGCATGCTTTCTGGAGGAGGAGGAGAGACATGTTTTGTCTTTTGTTTCCTTTTTAATGAAAAGGCAGGCCTGGATGGTGTAGGGCCTAGGTTCAGACTGTTCTAAAGCAGTGGAAGGATCAGTCTGGATGTCCATAGTCAGCCAAAGCTCCCCCCCTTGTCGTCGACACCCAACATCTGCAAAACCTCCACGGACGTGCTTTCAGCCCTAGGTTCTGTGGCATCCTGAATGGTACCTGCTATAGCTAACTTGGCTGGTTCTGTACGTTCCTCCAGGCAAATGTCGGCCACAGGGGGATCATTGGGTGGAGGAAGTGCAGAAATAGGTTCAGGCCTGGAAATCTTGGCCTTCTTTTTTGGTGGCTCGACAGTCTGACAACCCTTCCATCGCCAGAGCCAGATGCTGCTTCTCTAAGTAGATGTTTAGGGCATGCAGATGGCTGAGAAGAGTCTTAGAAACGAAGGCCTGACAAATAGCACAGGTTTTGTGGTCATGTTTGGGCCCTAGACAGAAAAGGCAAAGGTCATGGGCATTCTTATGGGAGATCTGACATCTGCACTTACACTTTCCTTTTCTGGATGACATGAACCTAAGCAGGCATTCGGTGACCAAAAACAGAAGAAGAAAACAGCCCTAATGGGGTACTTATCTTAATTTTGAAGATCTGATGGCAGAGACAGCAGTAAGAGCTGACATTCAACTGATGGCAGAGAAGTTCAGAGGAAATGTACGTGCAGACGCCACTTTTATGGCCCACGCATCTTACAGCCAACGTCAGATGTCCCACATACCTTGCAGTGACTAAAGCTTTTGTATACTGGATGGACGTTCGGGTAGGTTAGCAGAGGATAACCCAAAGGTTATGAATACTGCAACATGGGAAAAGGACATCTGAAAATGCAAGAAACAGACAAACATAAAACCTTCCTAAGAAGGGGATGGATGGGGATATGAAGGTAGGCATCCTTGAGATACATAGAGACAAGAAAGTCCAGGGGTATAAGAAGAAGGGAAATATAGCCTGAATCTGAAAGGAACCAGTAAAAACTAGAAGAAAAAACAGCCAAGCTAGATTTTCCACTGTGTGATTCCTAAAAACCTCTTGTATTAGAGGTAACATGGGATATATGCAATTGACCCCTTAAGGACATCAGGTGTTTCAGCTATAGGGCAGTTCTGAATGCCCATGACTTTTTTTTTTTTAAGTCTGTTATGGACAAATTCAGGCCAATAAAGCCAAACCCCACTAGCTGTGAACATGCATAAAGTCGTGGGCATTCAGAACTGCCATATAGCTGAAACGCCTGATGTCCTTAAGGTGTCACTTGCATATATCCCATGTTACCTCTAATACAAGAGGTTTTAAGGAATCGAACAATGGAAAATATAGCTTGGCTGGGTTTTTCCTTTATGAAAATCCAAGCAGCCAAAGGTATGGCTCCAGTATAAGCAGTCACTAATTCCAGAAGGTATGTAGTTCCAAAGAATAAAAGGCAGAGAAAATAGTCTTTGAGCTCAGCTTTAATGACACTAGCGCTTTCACATACAGCTTCATGTGAAAGCGCTAGTGTCATTAAAGCTGTATGTGAAAGCGCTAGTGTCATTAAAGCTGAGCTCAAAGACTATTTTCTCTGCCTTTTATTCTTTGGAACTACATACCTTCTGGAATTAGTGACTGCTTATACTGGAGCCATACCTTTGCTACTTGGATTTTCATTTGGATTGTATTTTTTCAGCAGAGGTTAAAGCTGTTTGTTTGGTGACTTTGTTGTTTTTATTGTTGGGTTTTTCCTTTAGTTTTTATAATTTGTTAGTTGGGATATTCTGCAGACACCCTAATGATTATGGACATCAGCTGGGTATTAAAACCCTGTGCTTCCAAATGTTCACCAAACAGTCGACTTATGCTGTGCTGATGAGGTCATAAGAAGGCTGAAACTTGCATGTCCACAGCTCATGGGCTTTGGCTAGTGTTACAGGTTGCGAACCAGTACTACAGGGAAACAAGCACCAGGTCCGCCCACTCGACTTCAGGCAGGATTCACAAGCACACTCCCTGTGAAGCATCTCTAATCAGCAACAAACAGCATTATAAATTCTGAAACTACATTCTAAAGCTTGTCAGAATTAAACAACAGAGATGCATCTTAATGGAGCTGGAGAAATACTGTACAAATCCTAAGCAGTGCAAGGTAACTTGCACAATAATGACACAAGTATATCATATTTTCCCTATACATTTCTGCACATTGTATAGTCACTACATCAAATTTAAAATGATTTGCAACAAAAGGAAAACAAACTGTCTTACAGTGCTGGCTAATAGTCAAGGATAAACACCATTACAATGCACAAATATAACCCAGACATGCAAAGCTTATTAGAAGGTCAATCACATACAAGATAAAACTGTCCTGATATGGCATTTTTTTGGGAGTCTCATCCAATATTTTCCAATGAAAGTTAGAAACACAGCTGCCACACTAACTGTTGATGGAAACTAAAGTCACTTCTGCCAAGTTACATTTTGCAAAGCAGAGTATTCATTAAAGAGCACCTCAAATATGGGGCATCTGGCAAATCTACTCCTTTCTACCTACTGCAGCACAGAATTTTTTTTAACACTCTTAATTCACAGTTAGCACACTATGGCTCAGGTTACGGCTGCAATAGGTCATGGACCAGTTCACTTACTCAGCTAACAAGTGATAAAATAGTGCTGACAAAGAAGCCTTCTGCTTGTGTTCTAGTATTTAAGTAATGCACGATTTTGCTCACATTCTTCACAAGACTTGAATATTAAAAAAAATGCAGATACCGGACCCTTATTAACAAACTCTGCCTTGATGATAGTGCCAATTTCTCAATGCTTGGCAAATTTCTGCACAGGATGACCTTTCCCACACAGTAAAGCTGGGCAAATAGTTTTGTTATCTATGTTTTCCTACATGTGTCAAGCTTTGCATAACTAACATCCACAGAACCAATGCCAAGTTTAATTCACAGAAGGTATTTGTATAAGGGTTTGCCTAGCTAAACAAAGAATAAAAACTGAAACGCATTTCAGATCAACTGAGTAAGTATGGGGGTGGGTTTCTATAACAGATTCAAATTCTTTCACCCTGTCCCAGCTCGGCAAAAATAGACAAGTCATAACCAAAGATGAACACACTGAAGTCTGCATTGCACTTATTGTTACATCCGCCCCATATTTGACAGAAGAAATCTAAAACATAGCATAAGCCTCAATGTAGCAGTAAAACACACACACACACACACACACACACACACACACACACACACACACACACACACACACACACACACACACACACACACACACCTGTTTTAATGATTTTTTTTCTTTTTTTTTTTGGTAATTTCATTTATTTTCTATTTTTTACCTTGCATTCTACTTAACGGCAACTCTTGTGTTTGCAGCACCACTAATTTTCACAGAGGTTCGCACCCTTTGTGCTCTTCATAGTAATTTGCAAAAGCTCACCCATGACCTTACACAACCAGAAATCCTTTCCCTTCGCTCCCAGTAGCCCCCCCCCCCTCCTGCATTCCCTTAACACTAGTGCAACTCATCTTCAGTCACATTACTGAGTCAGGAACACATGGTTTGCAAGTTAACCTTTCAAGACAATATCTTCTCATCTATCAGGATGACCAGTATACTATTTCTGTTGATTGCTTCAATACAGCTTCAGTTAGGCCTCCAATGTGGACTGGTAATTTAGAAGCAGCTGTGAACTGGTTTATCGCCATCTGCCTGGTAGAGGTTTTACCCATGCCTCAATGTAACAGTAAAACACACACACACACACACACACACACACACACACACACACACACACACACACACACACACACTCACAATGAATTCACAGTTGGATGTGCTTGATTCTGCATCTGTAAAATGCCTACTGTCTGTGACCACGCTAATATGACAAACTGCAGACTGATACAAGGTCTCTGCAAACTGCCTTTATTTATTTATTTACATTTGTTGACTGGGAGTGTCCGACTGGACGTAGGTCCATTTTCAGCGGAGGCCCGGGGAGAAAAGCTCCACAGTTAAAATAAACAGACAGTAGTTACATTGGATTACATAGCGATTAACAATTTACATAGCAATTACTTACAACATATTTACAGATGAAGAACATAATACATCGGTAGACAACTAGAATCTTTATCTGTGAAGTACATAACAGACATTAACAAATGTTACAATAATAAGTTCCTGCTGTATAATAAGTACTAGGCTTATGAGCATCTGAGCTTACTATAATCAAGGTAGTTAGTGGAGTGGAAAGAAAGGTAGTGGTTGGATGGGGTGGGTGATATTAGAGTGGGAGTTGCAAGGGCTTAGCCAGCATGTTTTTAGGTGCGCTTTTAGTAAAGTTTTGAAGTAGGTGCATGATGGTATGGAGGTAATTGTGGGTGGGAGGGAGTTTCATAATTTGGCTATGGCGCAAGAGAATAGTGCTTCACCAGCAGAGTTATTGGCTTTAGTGATCTGCAAGTGATTTCTGTTGCTAGATCTTAGTGGTCTGGTGGTGTGATAAGGTTGGAGTAGATTCTGGAGGGATGGGACATTTAATGGATGGTTTACTAGTTTGTGGGCGAGTGAGAGTTGATACCATTGAAGGAGGTAAGGGAGTTCAAGCCAGCCCAGTTCAGCAAGTGAGAGAGAGTGGTGACTACGGTAGGATGCCCCTGTGGCGAATTTGGCAGTTTTGTTGTAGCAGGTCTCTAGCTTGTTTAAATTGCATTGCCTTAGGTTGGTATATATTGGAGAGACATAAAGTAGGGTGGAGATAAGGTGGGAATTTGCTACTGAAATCTTTGCTGCTTTGGTGAGAAGTTGCTTATTTCTGTAGAACGGTCCTAGTTTTTTGTGGACTTTTTTTATGGTCATGGATATGTGAATGTCAAATTTTAGTTTACTGTCTATTTCCACTCCTAGCAATTTTGTATGTTCAGTTGGGTATATAGTGGTGTTGTCTTTTGCTGTGATGTTAAAGTGAGAGTTGTTTTGAGTATGTTTGGTGGGTTGGAAGATGAGTAGTTTAGTTTTGTTTGGGTTGAGTATTAATTGGGCATCGGATAACCAAGTTTCAACAGAGGAAAAGGCTTCCTGTGTGACTTTTTGCAGTTTGGGTAGGGACTGGGCTGAGCAGATGATGGTTGAGTCATCTGCGTATTGTATGTGTGTGCCATGTTTGGTGGCAGATGCTAGATTATTGGTGAAAACAGAGAAGAGTAGGGGTCCAAGGATGGATCCTTGGGGAACCCCTATGGAGACAGGTAGTTGGGGAGATATGCCATTCTGCCATACAACGGATTGTTGGCGGTCAGACAGGTAACTCTGAAACCAGTTGGTGACTGACTGTGAGAAGGATAGGTTATTGAGGACAGAGATAAGTTGTTTGTGTGGGACCATGTCAAATGCTTTAGATAGGTCTAGGAAAGTAGCAGAGGAGAGATAGCCATTGTTTTTATGCTGAATGATAGTGTTAGTAAAGGAGAGTAAGGCAGTGGTGGTGCTATGGTTTGGTCGGAAACCATGCTGAGTATTGGAAAGGAGGTTGTTAGTAAGGAGGTAGTCTGAGACCTGAGAGTGTATGCATCTCTCTAGTATTTTGGAGAGTGGAGAGAGAATAGCTATGGAGCGGTAACTGGTTAGTTCTGTGGAGGGTCCACCTTTGTGGAGGGGAATTATATGTGATACTTTCCACAGTGTGGGAACGTAACTTTCTGACAGAGATCGGTTAAATCAAGATGGATACTGGGTAGGCCAGAGCATCAGCTGCGATTTGTAGGTATTCACTTGGGGGTTTGTCTGCTGCTAATTTAGTGGGCTTAAGTTTAGTTAAGAGTTTTTTTATGTTGGAGGTAGGTACAGGAGAAAAAGAGAAGGCAGTGGGGAGATTACTAGTTGAAGGTGTGGGTTGGAGGGGAGGGGGGTTGTGTTGTTTAGCTAGTGATAGTATGGTTTGTGTGAAGTGTGTGTTAAATGAGGTAGCAATATTTTCTGAGGAGTGAGGGATATTAGGAGGAGGGGTACTGACTTTACCTGGGTGGAGGATGGAGTTTATGGAGGACCAGAATTGTTTGGGGCTGTGTTGGGAGGAGTCTAGGGCAGACTGGTAGTATTGGAATTTGTCCTGTTTTATTAGCTTTTTGACTCTATTGCGTAGTTCTAGGAATTTCTGTCTAGTTGAGGGGGTTTTGGTTTTGCGCCAGTGCTCCCAGGCTTTATCCCTGTTTTTCATTTCTGACTTGGTGGTTTTCTGTAGCCATGGTGAGGGTTGTGCTTTGATTCTGGAAAGTCTTTGGTAATTAAGGATGCTCAGGAAGGTAGTATTAAAAAATTCAACTTCGTCATCAAGGCTGAGGTACTTTAGAGGATGCCAGTTACATTTTTGAGGGATGAGATGAATGTGAGTGGGTTAAAGTTTAGTTCTTTTACCTTTAAAGATTAAAATATTGTAATATTGTAATAAAGAAAACAACAAAATATAGAAACTGACAGGACAAGTAAATGACATGCTCTGGCTACAATGAGATGCACAATCATCAGATATTGATAGCAGATCAAGAAGCTAACACCTCTGCTGCTAGGGGCAGCACTGCTCTTACTGCCCCCTTACAGAAGTGAATATTTGGGACACAGTATAAAAATCTACATTAAAACCATACCCTTGAACTTCAACTACAGCAACAGATCAGGAGAGAAATAAAAAGGATAGCTTGGCTATGTGATGCACACGAGTGCAACCCAAACGACACAAGTTCTATTACTGGCATCAGCAATAAAAGAATTGGAATGGAGGGAGTGAGAGTGAGCCACTTATGCCGACCCATTCATCCATGGACGAAGGAGATTGTTCTGGCTGACAGACTGTTTCTGTACAAACACAGCCTTGCGTGACACAAAGGACCATAAGAACCATGGGACACAGGTTTGCTGCTTTCAAGACAGTAATGGCAGTCCTTACATGGACATGTGGAAGTATGCCAATGTAGGATGCAGAAACCTCAGTCAGCCACCAGGAGGAGGGTTAGGGCCATAAAAATAAGCAGTCACTGTTGGAATGCCACCAATGCCACAAACTACTCAGATCTAGTTGCCTGTAATATGGCCTCCCCAGTTAGGTCTTGCCTTTACTGAAAAAATACCCATGATGCAGAGACACAAAAGGGAGAGGTTCATGGGATGGGAAAGAGTGATGACTGGCAGGCATGGCATGAAAACGCATCAAGAAAAAATATATGCATGTTGTATGAGAATGTACTCTTAAGGCAGAAGTAACATGAATAAGCAAGCTGCCCATGGAACCAAAGTACAGCTACAGAAGGGACACCCAAGATATTTGTCCACACTTAACTACATCTCTTTATGTATCAAATATCGGAGACATCCCGAATATTCTGGAGAAACATGAACTCATGTGGCAATTAAAGCTGAACTCTTTTAGGAAGCCTGGACTAAACTACTACTGTTCAATTAAAAGTGCACTGGAACTTAGAAAATTGCCACATTGTTTACATGACTAATTGTATTTTATTTTATTCTACAAATTGGTTTTAAATACCATTTTAAATCAGTTGAAATTTAAGTCTATATTTTGTTTCCATCATCATACATACATTTTTTCTTATTTTTATTTTTTTCTGGTTCTTTTTTCCGCTTTATTCAAAATGATGTGCAATAACAATACTAACTAATTATACAGTTATATAGTTTTTTAGGGTTCTTGTACACAGACCTGAAGAAGTCTAGAAGGACGAAAGCGATCTTTGTTAACAATAGGTTATGAAAATAGAAATTGATTTTTACATGCAAAATGTATATGTATATATTTATATATTTTTTTTTGATTGCCAAATGAACTAAGGCTGATATATTTCCAGCCATGTAGTATATTGTCTTGGATAAAATCACAGACTTAATAATCTACTTAACAATTTGGTTAAATAAGAGGTACCACATCATTATAAATTTTATTTAAAGTACATAAGGGTTATATATTATTATGACAGCTACTAAGCAGGGCAGGACCAGCTCGAATGTCATACTAATAGGGGAAGGGATGTGAATTTAACGTGTACAAATAACACTGTTTTGCAGCACAATAAACCACTCCCATGCCTGATAAAAAGTATATATATATTTAGAAAGCTTGTGAGGAAATTATTACTCTATTTTTGTTTTACTTGGATCGCTTTTCTGTGTACTTAAAGGATTTTCGACTGGAAACAGACTGCCTGCTTTGCTTGGATTACTTTCGAATACTTAGTAATGCTGTACAATTATATATTTTCTATTATTACTTTTTGTTTTGTTTTGACTTGATGAGTTTACGTTCGCTACTTCTACTACTATTGTCTGATCTGATTAATATACAGTGGTTAACTAGAAATATATAGACTGAAAATCTTCCACACAGAGAAGTTTCTTTCACTGTTTTGTTTTTGGACCCACTACACTTTAGTGGGTTGTTTTGAGACTTCGGGGATACCATGGAGATTACTTGTTTTATGCATCAAATATCAGTACATCTCATGCCAGGTCAATGGTGCTGACAGATGCTGCCTTCACAGCGAGTTTGAACAGTAGGACTTTAAAGCTCCTTCCATGGCTTTATCTAAACTCACTGTCTTCTTCCTTCATGCTTTTCTGGACAACAGTAATGCAAGCAGCTACACGTTCATTCCAGATCCCCATCAGGAACAAAGGCATGAACAGAACTTCCCTTGCTTTGGGCTGCTTCTCCTTGAGAAAGAAATGCTGCTAGGGGAAAATGGAAGAAGACAGCTAAAAGAAAAAATATTTTTTTAAAACCCACTTCTAAACTCTCTTGGCTACTGTGCTGACTTGGTAAGAATGAGTTCCCCATTCTTTGGAAAGTACTAGACAACTACCATTTTGTATGAATGGATACATTTGGTATGTATTTATTGCATTTGCTGACTAGGAAAGTACAGCTGAGCATAAACCCATTTTCAGTGGCTGTCCAGGGAGAAAAGCTCCAGACATACATTTTATCCTACATAATTAAATACAATACAATAATGAAAAACAAAGGAATACAGAAAAAAATGTTAGCTATACAATTGTGTGTGTAATGCAAACTACACTGTGCAAAGTATTTCCTACACATGGGATAATCATCTCAGCATACAAAGCACTGCAATTAGGTTAAGCATTTTGCTGTGCTGTACATGGTTATTAAAGGAAATTATCCTGGAGTTTCACAGGTGCAATGCCACCATATATGGCCTTGAAAAAGAGATGCTTGCTGGTTCTTGTTTGGACACAGATGCTTTCACTGACAAACAGGTCAGACCTCTTTCTACACCATATACCTTCACCGGTTTCTCCCATACAATAGCCATTCCACCCCAACATCCATAGTCGGCACCGTAAGTGGAAGAAATGGAACAAAAAAACTCCTTACTATGAGACTGGTTGGTCAGGCCCCATCAGGCCACAAACTTTTGGCAGGTCTATGACACTGACTGCGGCCTTACAGGGAGCCCACTCTTGTGACCACTACAACCTTAACAGTCAGATGTGGTGGACAGTGTGGGTGGCATAAGACACCATTTCAAATTAAGCTGATATCAGTTCTACATCTTAAGACACAGATTTGTTACTGAGCAGAGCTTAGAAAAAACAACTTCGGATCATAAGTACATCCAAAGGGCTCTCTCACTACAAAGATCAGAAATAGAGAAGGAATACGTTGGGAGCTTGTGAAGTCCATAAGGATCCATTAGAAATGAATGCTGCAAAGCACATGTACACTTCCTCTTCCTAATTAAACTGTCCTTGGAATCGTGTCAGCAGCTAGTTATCTAGCTAGCATAGCACTTCGATGTGTGGGATGCTCAATTCTTTGAACACCTGTCTAAGAATTTTTATTTTTACTGCCATTTTATAAAATGCATCTGTTGAACTGACAGGATGGCAAATACAATTCTGTGAAAATGCATCTCTCAAACTGGTAAGCTGGAGGACGCTAAATTCACAGACAAGTACATTAAAGTTTGCATTTCCAAAACTGGTTAAGTTGGAGAATGCTAAATTCATAAACAAATGAACTATGGTTTGCATTTCGCCTGTTAGCAAGCAGTGGTGTATGTACTTCAAGAGGCACCACTCCAATGACTACTGTATACTGGCTACAGAAAAATATTTACCTTTCAACTTGATTTTGATAAAATAAAAAGTAAATTGATGAAAAAGCATTCTGTATGTCAAACACTGAAATGTCACCAATAAATGGCTGAGCTCATGACTGAAAAGGGTTCATCTACTTTGTCAATAAGTCTGAGGCTGCTCATCTACAATAAAATAAGGATGTTTATTTTCTCCAAGGCTCTGAAATCAAAGTGAATGAATATTAATTAATAATTATTAATTAATGAATAATAAGGAAAAAGTACAGTTTTGTACCTACCATAAATGTAGATGTTCGAGTGTTCACACTGCTGCAGTCATTACACTTGGGTTATCCTGCCGTCAGGCGGTCCCGCAGTCGGCCAGAGTTCCAAAGTCTTGGTCCGGTGTCAGTTGCTGTCGCTTCTTCCCTGACGTCAGTGCGCCAGGGGTATACAAGATGCATCCGACGTCATTTTCTTCAGTTTTTCTTGCCCCAGATGTCAGGTGCCCCCAATAGGTAGGCAATACATATTGCTAATAAAAAATATACATATAAAATAAAAACAATACCTCCAGTTACAAGCAAATACACCACAAAGGTTGTATAGGATAGAAAGGAATAGATAAGTCCAGCTAGTTCAGAGGGGATGGAGGGAGGGTAACCTGGACTGCAGCAGTGTGAACACTTAAACATCTACATTTACGGTAGGTACAAAACTGTACTATGTTCATTGTTACACTGCTGCAATCATTACACTTGGGTAGAATCCCAAAGCTAAGGTTGGGTGGCTGGTCTATAAAGAGTTAGGATTGGCTATGAGGCCCTGCAGAACTCCTGCTCTGGATTTAGAGTAAAGAGGCAGGTGGTAATGCTTGGTACAGGTGCGGACTGAACTCCAAGTTGCAGCCTCCAAAATTTCCTTGGTAGGTACTCCTCTGAGAAAGGATGTTGAAGTGGCTGCTGCCCTGGTGGAATGCAGCTTAATGGTATTTGGGACTGATTTTCCATGCTGTGTGTAGCAGTAACGAATACAGTATCCTATCCATTTGGATATAGTCTGCTTTGAGATAGCCTTGCCCTGTGATCCTGCAGCATATATGCTACAATCAGTTGCTCAGTTTTCCTGAAAGCTTTTCTTTTGTCCAAGTAGAAGCGTAGCTGCCTGTGTATGTCCAAAGAATGCAGACGTTTCTCCCCTTTATTCTGGGGGTTTGGATAAAAAGTTGGCAAATGGATGGTTTGGTTAAGAGCCACACTAGATATCACCTTTGGCATAAAGGTAGGGTTTGTCCTTAACCCTGTCCTGATGAAAAATTATAAAAGGTTCCACTGCCATTAATGCCTGTAGCTCTGAGACTCTTCATGCTGAAGTCATTGCCAGGAGCAGAGCTGTTTTCCATGATAAAAAATTTAGATCGGCTGTATTGGCTGGCTCAAAAGGTAGTAGGGTCAGTTCTTCCAAAATGAAGTTGAGGTCCCAAGTCGGTGTTGGTGCTCTCCGGGGCGGTCTTATGTTTTTAGCCCCTCAGATCCTGCTTTAGCAAGGGATGAGAGAATAAAGGAGGATCCGTGTTGTAATGTGCTGAAATGGCAGAGGCGTGGATCTTAATTGAGGAGAAGGATAGGCCTCTTTCCAGCATCTCAGTTAAGTATTGTAAAATCTGAGGAATGTTTGGAACAAGAGACTCAAGGTTTTGAGCCTGGTTCCAGGCGCAGAATCTTTTCCATTTTTCTGAGTAAGCTTTCCTGGTGCTAGGCCTCCTGGCCTCCAAAATGACATCCAGAACAGCTTTAGAGAGAGGTGTTGCCTATTTGGCTAATGTATCTGCCATGCAGTCAGGTTTAGGGTTTTGAGCTGACCGTGCAGGATCTAATTGTTTTGTTGAGTCAGGTGGTGTGGAATTTGAGGCAAAATCCATGGTGGTCCTTGAGCCAAGTTCCTTAAGATAGGGTACCAGTGCTGGCGTGGCCAGTCTGGAGCAATCAGGATCATCTGTGGTTTTTCTTGTCTGGCTTTTAGGAGTACCTTTGAAAGGAGAGGTAGTGGCGGGAAGGCATAAACTTTTAGATTTTTCCAGCTGAACAAGAGCTTCCACTTTCCATGCTTGTTTGTGATAAGTCCTTGTGCAGAAGTTTTGTAGTTGGCAATTCAGTGGGGAGGCAAAAAGATGTCTGGGCATCCTCATTTTTCCGTTACCACGCTGAAGATTTGTGGATTCAGTTTCCATTCGTGAGGGTCCATGATATTTCTGCTTAGATCGTCTGCCAGAGTATTTTTCTTTCCTGGCAGGAATTGTGCTTGCAGGTGAACTTGATACGTTAGAGCTGTGTTCCACAAGGTCATGGCTTGCCTGCATAGGGGATAAGAATGAGTGCCCCCTTGCTTGTTTATGTACCACATTACTGTGGTGTTGTCTGTCTTTAGTAATAACTGTCCTGGATGCAGAAGGTCCTTGAAAGCTGTTAGGGCATTTTGAACAGCCAACATCTCTTTTTGATTGATGTGAAGATGCATCTGGTCTGTGGTCCTCTTGCCCTGAATGCATTTTCCTGCCATGTGTGCTCCCCCAGGCGTAATCCGAAGCATCTGTTAGAGTTTGCCTGGCTGTGGGTTGGGTAAAAGGCTGACCCTTGTTTAGGTGACATGCCTGTGCCCACCATCGAAACTCCTGTTGTAGGCAGGGAATCATTGGTATTAATGCTTCTAAACTGTGAGAGTGTTGAGTCCAAACACTTTTTAGGTACCACTGTAATTTCCTCATATGCAGTCTGGCATATGGTATTAGTAGAATGCAGGATGCCATGAATCCCAGGGCCTGCAGAATTTTTCTTGCAGGGAGATGGGACTTTTGTGCCAGTAATTGAAAATACTGAGTTAGTTGAACTTGTTTGTCTGGCGTGAGGTAAGCCATCCGGGCCGTTGTATTTAAGCTGGCACCCAGGAATATAATCTGTTGCGAAGGCACTAGTTTTGACTTCTTTTCGTTTACTGTGTACCCTAGAGGAATTAGCAAACTTTTTACAAATGCCAGATGCTATAGAAGAATGTCCTTTGTCTCTGCTTGAATGAGGCAGTCATCCAGGTATGGATATATTTGAATTCCTTTTTGTCTGCAAAATGCAATTACTGGTGCCAGGCACTTTGTGAAGACCCTGGGCGCAGTAGATAAGCCAAAGGGCAGTGCAGAGAATTGGTAGTGCATTGTACCAGCTTTGAATCTGAGGTATCTTCTGCACTTTTGTCTGATAGGGACATGCAGGTATGCCTCTGAGGTCCAGAGTAACAAGCCAAGCTTTCTTGCCCAGCATGGGTAGAAGCTACTGTAATGTCAACATTTTGAATTTTGGAATATCCAGGTAAGTATTCAGAATTGAAAGGTCTAGTATGGGCCTCCAGGCCTTGTCCTTTCTAGGGGCCAGGAAGAGTCTTGAGTAAAATCCTTGTCCTTGTTCCTGTTGTGGTACTTTTTGAATAGCTCTCATGTCCATGAGGGCTGAAATTTGTTTTTGTGCCTCTGCCCATTGATTTTGTGGCAGGTCTGGCATTCCTTTTAGCCTTGGTAAAGTATGAAAGTAGAACCTGTAACCTTGAGACACAATATTCAGAACCCATTTGTCTTGGGTGATTGTTTGCCAGTTTTGAGGAAAAAGTGCTAGTTTTCCCCCTAAGGGGGCTTCCAAAAGGGACGTGCTTGGCGTACGAAGGGGAAAGTCATTGTGACTGTTTCCTGTAAGGTTGAGACTTGTCCTCACCTCCTTTTGGGGTTGAGGTGCCCCACTGTCGTCGTCTGTTTGAGCCTTGGGGTTGAGATCTGCCTCTTGACTGTCTGTATCTGCCTCTCTGTGGCCTGACACTGGAAAGGACCAATTCTTTGTTGGCCATTTCTGCTAAACAGAGGTGGTTGTACCTGTAAGAAATCCTTGACTGTTTGCATAGATTTAGCTTTATCCTCCATTTTCTTTAACACCTCTTCTGCCTTAACACCAAACAAGGTATCATGCTGTAAAGGAGCATCCAATAATTTTGCCTTAAAATGATCAGGTAAACTCTGTTCTTTTAACCAAGCATGTCTTCGAATCACAGAACCTGTAACTGTGGCTCTACAAGAGGCCTCTAAAGAATCAAAACTACATTGCAGAGTATGTTTTCCCACCTGTTCAATTGCATGCAATACATCCTGCATTTCTTTACAATCAGGAATGTCTGAGCTTGCAAACATTTTCTGTTTTAACTGAGCCATTAAATATTGTTGGTACTTAAGCATGTGAAACTGGCAATTTAAAGCTCTTACTGCTAAAGTTGCAGAAGTTTATACTTTCTTCCCCCATCTATCCAAAGCTCTGGAATCTCTGTCAGAGGGTACTGGATTTTTTGCAATGGAAGCCTTAACCCCTTTTGGACCCTGGGAAATAGTTTCTGGATCAGCAGAAGGGTTTTTGTAAAGAAACTTGTGAGAGTCAGGGTCTCTATAATACCTGTCTGGCTTGGCTGGAGCAGGGGGCAAAGAATCAGGAGATAAGCTAGATTCAGAGAACACATCATGCACAATGTCTAGCACAGGCAGAATAGCCAGCGGCCTGTGCTGAGGCAATAAAAGGAAATCCCTGAGCCTTTTCTTGGATTCTGAGTAATCCTGACTTTCCCAATGGAAATGCTCCCTCATGGTATGTAACGTTTCCCCAAAAGAATAATCCTCAGGAGGAGAGGCTGAAGGGATAGATTCTTCAGCATCAGAGTCCTCATAGGGGGGTAGAGAGCATCCCTGGTCTGAAGAGGAATCAGAGGAAATGGAAACCTGATCAGAGGAATCATAGTCTGTATCCTGCCTAGGCCTTTTCTCAGGAGGGGGATGGGAACCCCTGATTAGAGTAATGAGGTCTTCGGCCATTTTAAGCATCTGTTTCTTAGGCATGGAGGACTGTCCAGGAGAATGCTGTACTTGTTTCTTTGTCTTTAATGGAACCTTTGTCTTGGCTGTTGTTTTAATGGTAAGTTGTGAAGGTCTGAAAACACCCTCAGAAGCCGATGCCTGCTCAGCGGCTCCGGACCCATCTGAGGGATTAGTTTCCGTAGGCCCAATACCTTGAGTTTCCAGAGGCCTAGTTGTCTCCACGTGGGAGTCGGAAGCAGCCTGTGGCTCTGAGGTAGCAGGTGTCGGGGGCTGCGAAAGTGCCTCACTGAGAACCGGCGACTGGCCTAGAAGAGGTTCTGTCGTTGGTTTTGGACCTCGGATGCCTGTCTTTATCCTTGTCTTTGCGCTTTTTCGGTATTAAGGTCGTCGGTTGATCCGACAGCATAGTATAATTGAGCCCATAGTATAATTGAGCCTTTGGCCAAAGTAGTGCAAAGCAAAATCAAAATGTCTTTTTGTAGTGCGTTTGTTAAATCTAGCACAAAACCGACAACTAGTGACATAGTGATCAGGGCCTAGGCATGGAATACAGTAAGAGTGGAAGTCCTTATGAGGTATTTGCTTCCAACAAGAAATACAATTAACTTTTTCTGACATCGGTCTGAGGCAAGAAAAAAGTTTCCCCAATGGGGTACTTAGCTTTATTGAAGACTTCGGATCTGAAATTCGACTTCAAAAATCTCAGGAGTCGGCCAACCGGCACTTGCGAACTGCTTCTGCTTCGGGCACTGCGCGGCAAGAAAGACTGAAGAAAATGGTGTCGGATGCATCTTATATACCCCTCGCGCACTGATGTCAGGGAAGAAGCGACAGCAACCGACACCAGACCAAGACTTTGGAACTCTGGACGACTGCGGGACCGCCTGATGGCAGGATAACCCAAGTGTAATGACTGCAGCAGTATAACACGATGAACATCTGCATAGCTCTCAACTGCTTAGCACAAAAAATCTGGACAAAGGCAAAAATAATAGAAGTTTAAATATTGCTCTTATAAACTTAGAAAGTTGTTAGAATGATATGTTTTAAATCTGCATCCATTTTTCAAAGGACGAAGTCTGAAACTCAAATTTCTGTCATTAGTTAGTGACTTCAAAACCTAATGATTTTTCCAGAAAATCATAAATTTTATGAGGAACAGACCAGAAATATGAGGCAAAAATCTGTACAGTTGAGAGGTAACACTGGTGGGGGCATAGGAAGATCTGTTTTCTTGCAGAAAGGCTGAAATAACATGTGCATCTTTGTGTCGGTTCAAATGTTGAAATTAAAGTTTTAATTATTACATATTCAGGTACTGTGATCAGTTTAGAGTCTTTGTGTTGCTCTTGAAGGGGAAAGGGTAGATTGCCATCAGCACCAGCAAGTTGGCCTGCCACCTACCACCTGACACCTGCTGGGGAGTGAATGGGGCTGAAGGACTCTCACCTATTCTGGGAGTGGCCTGTCTGTCCTCCATTACCCTCTCACAGAAATAAGAATGGGTGTAGACAGTGGAGGTAGCAAGCAACGTTGGGGCTAGGGGATGTGTGAAAAAAGTCATGGGGGCAAACAATGCGAACATGTACTTTCAGACAGTAATAGCACCATCCATTGGTGCGTGTAACCCTAAGTAGGTGATTACTACTGGTATGCAGCTTGTCAACAATCCTTGGAACTACAATAAAGCCAAAAGAAAATAAGGTGTAACATGTGTACAGACCAATTCCTATCTGAAGCACAGGAACCTTTTCAAATGTTAAACACTACAAAGACAAGAGAAGACAGACTGAAAGTAACCATGGGGAAGGAATCTCCTGAAATGAAAGTGCTGAGGAAGCCCAAGTCTAGAGGGGCCCTATGGTTCCATCTTCTTGTTTTAACTAAAAAAAAAAAAAACTGGGATAATATTCATATTCTTGATTACTTTGTAGGACCTCTTGGATGGCCCTCTTTTCAAGAAGCTTTAGCAGGTCTTTCTTGCCAAGTTTTTTTGATGGGGAGGGATTCTGGCAAGCATATTAAATGAGCAAGGAAGAGACTATTAACAGACAGCCAAGTGGAAAGAACTCTTGTTTGCTCTTCTGTGGTAATTATAAAGCACCTCGCTACAACCACCTCCAGCCACGGTGATCAAGATGGAACTCAGGCTGGAGCTAGCTCTGTGGTGTAGAGGGATAAAGCCCTGACTACAAAGTAGGCAATGATCCCACACCCTTGCTACTTATGTTAATAAGACTGCTGTACCTCAAAGTACAGGAATACTCCAAGATAACTGCAATTGCTGAATGTGTGTGTGTGTGTGTGTGTGTGTGTGTGTGTGTGTGTGTGTGTGTGTGTGTGTGTGTGTGCGTGTATGTTTCTGCACATACACCTCTACTTTCAGTTTATATTTTTGCACTTCTGAGGATTGCAAATACTGCACTCAAAACTTAAACAGGTACCAACCAGGGCAGTCCTATCAACAACTGGAAGTTCAGAATTTAGATGCAAATGGAAGGAATGGTACAAGATGATGATTTTATTTTTGTTGCTCCAGCATAGGAAAGTCTGCAGAAAAATACAAAAGATTAAAGTACAGGAAAACACAGAATTCTGGAATTCAGGATTTGATTATTTTTTTTTTTGTTTGTTTTTGAGGTTAAACAATAAAAAGTCCAGTAAAGCTGCAAGGAAGTATAAGAAACATAAAGAAAGGCTGTGTTGGACTGGAGATCTGGGGATATGGAACAGATCTTATTAATAGAATAAAAGAAATTATATGTTTTAAGGAAGCTGAAAGTCTAAGTTATGAAAAAAGTAAAGATAGTTTACAGAAATATCTGTGTATGGAAGAAAATAAATAAATAAAAAATAAAATTAAAATAAGAAACAGATCTGTGTTTATTAAGATGTTTAATGAAGACAGGGACAGGTGTTACATTTTATAAGAATTTATGTAATTATAACAGTATGGTTTACCTTTTGGCTGGGCTTGTATAGGCCCCAGGGCCGATAGCCTAGTACCTACCTATGAACCTATCCATGGGACCGGATGACATCCCAGGCTGTGTACTACATGAACTACAAAATTAACTGGCACCTCACCTAAGTGTCTTGTTTAATCATAGCCTCACCTCAGGCTTCTTGCCCACTGAGTAGTGCACAGCTACAGTTATCCCACTCCACAAGGGGGGATCCACCTTGGTTCCCGGGAACTACCGCTCCATCAGTCTGACGAGCCTGATCTGCAAGGCCATGGAATGTATTATCATGGAACTTATAAACAAAGACATTGGCAACCTTCAAACACTGGACCCCACCCAGTTTGGGTTCATGAAGGGCCAATTTTGTCTTCTGAACCTGACTGACTTCTTCAAATCAGTCTCCAGAGCCGTGGACGAGGGTAAGGCGGTCCACACAGCCTATCTGGACCTCGCCAAGGCCTTTGACACCATCCCCCACTCTGGAATCATTGATAGACTTACTAAGCTGGGCATTAATCCCTACGTCACTTGATGGGCTGCCAAGTGGCTTACTGACAGAACCCATACTGTAAAAGTAGCAGACTCCAAATACAGCTCCAGACAAGTGACAAGTGGAGTACCACAGGGTTCAGTCCTGGGACCGCTCTTGTTTGGCATCTACTTCTCTGAAGTACAGGCCAATTCTAAGGGACTCTGGCTAACAAAGTTCAAAGATGACTGCAAACTGTGAGCCATTATAGAATCCCCAAATGATGTGGATATCCTACAAAAGGGCCTTACAGAAACAGATGCTTGGTGCCAGAGCCATGGGCTCAAGCTCAATGCCAAGAAATGTATAGTTATCCCCTTTGGGAAAAAACATGTACACATGAATTACCACATAGGTGTCAGTACACTAAACACTGAAATTGTGATAACAGACTTAGGGACACATGTGGACAGTGGTCTCAACTTCGATAACCACATCGCCACAACAGTCAGGAAATCCTTCTATGTGGCACACCTCATCACTAAGGGCTTTTTATCCAGAAAAAAGGAGGTCATTGTCCCACTGTACTCATCCCTCATTAGACCCATTATAGAATACAATGCCCCATTAGGTATGTACCTCTCAAGACATCTGCAACAACTGGAAAGGCCACAGAAATACCTCACTAAAAGAATCACAGGCCTAAAGAAGATGCCCTAAGCTGACCGCCTTAAAAACTCCAGCTATACTCTGTCACACATCGTCTACTCAGAGGCGATCTCTACTTAACATACAAGGCCATGTCAAACCCAGAGCTGTTGGACATGCTACATTTAAAGAAATCCCAATCCCTCAGAGCCACACGTGCCAGGGATCTAAATCTTGTCATCACAATAAACAAAATATGCTGGAGGGATAGGTTCCTGACCCAGAGACTCCCCAGACTCGGGAATAGACTGCCCATACATGTCAAGCAGAGTGCCTCTTTGGCCCTGTTCAAAAGGAACCTTGACGATTGAATGGGAGAAAGGAAATTCACCCTGGGCATCACACATCAGTCGTCCTGCTAGACAGGGGTCCAGGGAAGTAAATAGTGTGGGAAGAAAAAGCCAAGGATTGTTATGGCTAGGCTTGTATAGGCCCTAGGGCCGATAGCCTAGTACCAACCTATGAACCTATGAATAAAATATATTACGAAATTTAAATAAAAGGCTGTGAAGGGTAGAAGGGTGTGCTGGAAAAAAGGGTATGAAACATCTTCGGTAAATGCAGAAGGATTGCAGGTTTTTGAAATTAAGTGAAATATATCATGGTTTAAGAAGAAATTGAGAATCTAAGTATAGAATATTAAAGAAGGGTGGTATAAATATCTATGTGGGGAAGAAACTAATAAAACAGATCTTTATTAATATGTCTACTGAAGACATGGAGAAGTGCTGCACTTTATAAGAACTGGTGTAACTGTGATGGTACAGCCTTTAAATCCATACTGCTAACACAAAATAATGTGACAAATGAGTATACAACTCCAACCTGCTGACCCCACACAGTAAGTAATGAGCAGAGGTATCATCTGTCAATTTACACTTCTGAAAGCTATTTAGAATGCTAGGAGTAATGGGCCTTATGGACAAACAATAAATGTGATCTGCTGCCTTAGGTAATAGGCAACATCTGTCACACGCAAATAAGTTCTACACTGTGCAGTTGCAGATCAGAGTTATAAATCAGAGGATCCCAAGGATTTCACCCACCTCAGACTAAGCCCATTACCTTCCACTGCAGTCCTACCAACAACTGGAAGTAACCCCAGCCCTGTGGTGATCTTTGGCCCAGATGACCTCTGTTCTACTAGAAACACACAGGTGTTGGAGGGGGTTGGCAGGGGAGGATGGACATGAGAGACCATCCTGGAGATGGTAGGCAGCTGAGCCTTCCACTTTAGCAACATCTACTGGTGGGTGCTTTATTGTTCCACTGTGCTCTGCATAGGTGATGACCTGTCATACCCGCATCAAAATTCAGACACCAGATAATGTTACAAAGTAATGTAACACTTCATACACTGCATGCTTTCGTCTCTGTAATAACACAATATTCAAAAATGCAGTTTCATATTATGTTTTCCTCTTCGGCAACATTTAACTAAAAAGTTTACACAAACTTCCAAGTAATCACCAGCTGTTATCTAATCTTTTCTTGTCTTTATCATCTTAGGAGGTCTTATAATCTGTGGAATATCGGTCCTGGCACTGCTGTGGCTCATCACCATGCTAATTGTTAATGGAACAGCAGAGTGCAGCTATACTATGTAATGATGTATATTTCTCAAGTATTTTCACACTCTGTACCATCACATTACTGCTTGTTTAACTGCTACCCATATGAAAAGTCACAGGAGTGAGACAAACAACTCATGAGTAAAGGACTTAAAATGTTGTGGCTGGTTAAACAGCACTCCGTCACAGTTAATACACAGCTGTTCTTATTCTAAAAACAGCACCTGAAACTAATTCACACAATGTACAGAATGTACACAAAATTCCTTGATTGACTCACAGCTGGTTTTATTTTTGTGCACCCAGCTCAGTTACTGGCACAATTCAGCAACTTTACAGTGAACAAAATAGTAAAAGATGGATATGGACACAAAAAATGACCAAAGTGATTCCAAAAATTAAACATCCGTCTGCGTTGGTGCAGTGGTTAGAGTTGTCACCTCACAGCAAGATGATCTCCCATTTGATTCTTGGCGGGAGCGCCTTCTGTGCAGAGTCTGCATGTCATCTCTGTAGTAGAGTGAGTTTTAAAGACATGCAGGTAGGTGCGTGTGTGTGTCTTCTGTGAAGGCTGGGCACCAAGCTGGCAACAACACTGTAAAAACACCACTGCCAATTAGTCTGCAGACTGGTGATCCACTGTGACGACCTCTAACCAGGAAAAGCCGAAAGACATTGATTTTGGTTCCAAAAATTAAACAACCTAAAATGCTGTAAAACATACTGAGACTGACCAATGACTTAAAACTGTAATGTCCAGCTTCAAATAAAATCAGATCCCAGCACTCATTATCCATCCCAGTACTGGTGTGTGTGTGTGTGGGGGGGGGGGTATCAAGCTCTTTTCCTATAATGCCAGTCAAGTTTATTTTTGTCAAGATCAAAAATCTTCACCTTTCCACACTGTCTGCGGAACATTTCAAAGTTTCACACCCAGCAGGTCAGCAATGCATGACTTTGGGAAGATGAACATTTGTTATTCAGGCTGAATGCATCAGTAGGATGAAACAGATAAAATTCATTTGCTGCTCCTGATATCCTATCCTCTCATTATAGAACACCTTCCTTAAGGGTGGGGTTAAAGATATGTTTTGAAAGATCAGTGTTACAGTTTCTGATTTTCTCACTGTGTCTTGCTCCTTAGCCAAATGTAGTGGTCATTCTTCAATATCCTGAAACTCTGTTCACACACACTGGGGCCATGCAGGGACCCTTCACCAACACTCAAGCTCTCTGCAGCTCAGTCAAGCAGAAATCTGCGTGTAATGCTGCAAATTCTAAACTCAGACCATTAGCAGAAACTGCACCAGCACATTAAAATAAGCCAATATGGGTCAAGTCTACAAAAACGGAACCCTTACTTTAATCTAGGGATAAAACTTAATCTTAATGATGCTCCAGCAACTAGAGTTCAAAATATCACCAAACATCAATGGCTAAAATTACTTTTCTCTTGTACGGTCTCTGCAACAAATTCAGCATTGCCATTAAAAATACAACATTCTTTCTTGCAAAACAGCTTGGCAGTGGTCTCCACACACTGTGCCAATTTCAGACTCTCTGATATTATACTCTAGTTGTCTGAAAGAAGGCTTATTAGCAAGAAAACCACCTCCACACATTACTGCTTATTTTACCTACTGTTGCAGAATTAAAAGCTGCAAAAATGCTTTAGAAGTCAGAATTTGCTCTCTCATGCTTCACGTGAGGCTCACATGTCAATTAATGGACTTGCACGGTGCTAGCTTTTGTGGTTTAATCTGCATTGCTGTGACTTGGCGCAATCTGCAATTCAGTCAATGTGGAGCTGAAAAATTATAAAGCCAATTCCCAGCTTAAAATGACCTATTCTTCTGCTCAATTCACTTCTACAGGACACTTAGAAATGCAACCAAGTCCCTGCACTGATGTCAGCTTTCACAGCATTTTTTAGTTGTTCAGTAAAATGTTAGGACGTAGCCTTTTTTTTTTTTTTTTTTTTTAAGGAAACCCCTGTTCACTGTAGTACTCCACAGTCCACACATTCACAATGCATATGACTCAGACTTTTCCATTGTAAGTTTCCCATTTATACATTTCTTTATGCAGGTCTTTGCTTCTTTTATCTCCTACATTTTGTTTACTTGAAACATTCAGCTCTATGTGGTACATAATGACAAGGCTACATCCCAGAAGAATTCCCTGACAAAAATCTCAGTGGGTAATCAAATGTACATCAAAGTCCACTATCCCAAGCACAGCTATAGTAAAGTGACTGTCTAAATCAGCACAAGAAAAATCTAAAGGCTTGGCAGCAAAACTGTTCATCATGAAGTTTTGCTACCACAAAGTCCCACAGCAGGCAGGTGTGCAGAAATGAATCCAAAGTCAGTGGGTATATAACCAAGTACAACTTGGTCCATTTTTACTTAGCTGAAGGTCAAGATCTAACCACGGATACAAAAGCAGCACATTTCAAACATAATTCACACTGTGATTTTTTTTCATGCTTTAACATTTAAAATATATTCACTGGTGAATGGAACTCAGAGAAGAGCACTTTACTAGCATGTGGAAGAGGAATAGTTAATGTAATGCCATTGTAGAGACTGTTAACTGCAATGGCAACGGTGTTTCCTTGTTTGCTTCTGAGCAGGATAAATAAAATTAGCTAGAACATACATTTTCAATGCACTAAATCAGATTAACTAAAAGGACTTGTATGCTGCTGGCTTTTGTGGTTTAATTTGTATTGTTGTGATCCGGTGCAATCTGCAATTCAATCGATGTAGAGCTGAACTATTATTTTGGATTGTGGTGACTGAAGTTTCAACCCTGTACCAGTTTCTGTCCTGACTACCCTTAAACCTTACTACCTTTTCAAGAAGGGCCAGGCTAGTCAAGCCACGGGTTGAACTTGTGAATACCAATCCAGTTAACTAGTTTCCGTTTAAAGGAATATAATGTATTGTACTGTTTAATTTGCAGTGAAAGTCTATTCCAGAGGTGAGAAAGGTGTTACCTAATAAACAGCTCTTTCCACCTTGTTTTATTTATTTGCTGATGTAGGCTTAGAGCACTGGCCTAGTGTTAGTGGGATTGTGTGCTTTATGGAGATGCGAGAAATCCTGGACTGCATCTCTAATGGCACATTATAGGAATCTATAGGACACTGAATAAAGGAACAGTGCTTCTGGTCTTTTCTGGTAGCTTAGGATTTTTAAGCCAGTGATCTTTTTTGTTAGGAACAGCTGGGGTCTTCCTCAGTTGTCTGACATGTCAGCTGAGGTACACCCAAAAGGCTGCATTGCATTCTATGATTGGTCTAATCAATGCAGAACATAAGGGGCAAGGACTTTAGATTTAGAGGACATTCATTTTGCTACCATCTCCATCAAGTAAAAGGAATTCCTGACCACTGTAACATTATAATTGAAGGAGAGGGAATTATCAACCCATGTCCCAAGGAGAGGGAATTACTAACCCATGCTCCAAGGGCAGGGAATTACTAACCCATGTTCCAAGGAGAAGGAATTATCAACCCATGCTCAAAGGAAAGGGAATTATCAACACTTTCCAAGGAGAGGGAATTATCAACCCATGTTCCAAGGAGAGGAAATTATCAAATCCTTGTTACAAGGAAAGGGAATTATCAAACCCATGCTCCAAGGTCTCTCACTAAATTCTCATTTTGGAAGTGTCTATATTATAAGCTGGGAGGAGGGGCTGTGTACTGAACATGGCAACATTGCACTTTTTTACATTAAATTTGAGTCCTTTATTTGTGCACCAGGTAATGATAGGTGTAAACTTGTGCTAAATGGCTTGGCCATAAGACGGGGGACCTGAGAATGAAACAGTTTAGAGTCATCTGCAAACTTGGTTGACCAGAGATCTTGGTCCGAGATATGGAAATCTGAAAAGTAGGTACCAAACAACAGAGGTACGAGTACTGATCCTTGCAGAGCACCACTAGCTACCTTCATACTCTCTGACACTTCTGAATAAGCACCATCTACCCTCACTGTGTGGGCCGTAGCTGTTAGCCAGTTTACTATCAGCTTACCATATAGGGATTTGTTTGAAGAAGATTTAGCTTGTTTACTGTGCTAGCAACAGGAATGGTATCAAATGCCCTGGCCAAGTTTAGGTATGCTGTGTGTACAGCACGACCACCATCAACAGCCTGTCCTACTCAGTTAAAGGAGTTAGCCAGATTAGACAATCTATCCTCTGACAAAGCCAAACTGCTACACATCTAGCCTTACAAGAGTTTAATATCAAGTTAATCAGGTCAGTTATGATACATATTATGGCTTTGCAGAAGATACTTATCAAACTGATAGGACTTCTACAATTTCCCGGGTCAGTGATGGGGCCACCCTTGTGTAGTAATAAGGAGTGACTTTGCCGATGCCTGCTTAGTACTATTTATTTAGCAGACAGTTATATCTTCAGGTACCATGGATTATATATTTTTAGTTCTGATAAGCATCTTCAGTAGATGTTCTTTAGTGATGATGGGAGGTCTCAGACCTTCATGGATAAGCAGGCTTTGGAAAGATGTCTCCGTGGGTGAAGTCTGCACTGAATTTATTTGCGATTTAGTTGGGCAAGGGTAGACAATGCCATTTTGAATAAGTTCTGAACAATGTTGGATGTTCTTTCTTAGTTACCTGATGTAGTTAAAGAAGGATGTTGTAAGATTCTGATGCTAGCCTATGTTTGTGGGCTGTCATGCTTTTTCCTAATAGTATTTTTTTTAATTCTTTGATGTTAACATTGACTTGAAGGTCATTTCAGTAGTGTAGCAAGGGTGAGGCAAAGTGGGCAAAGCCCCTGGTGCAAAGTGTTACTGGGAGCAATCAAGACTTCCTGACATGGCTGCAGCATGCTTTTCTATGTACAAAAATCCTCGTACAGAAAGGCACTTTAGCAGCTTGTTTTTTTTTTCTTCTTGAATTGAAAATCTGATGGGAGCGAGTAGTACCTGTAGGAAGCCAATTAATACAAAAGTAACCAAGTGGCTTTCCTACAGCATGCCAGGCTATTTTTTTTTGCCCTTCACTTGAAATGCTAATGGGGTAAGGTGGTACATTGGGGACGAGCCATCTACACATTTGTTCTGCAGTTTATTTATGTCTGTGGACAACCAAGATGGTTTTCCCACTATTGTTAGATCTGCTTGGGACTGCCACAGTTATACATTTACCTAGGTGGGCACAATTTTTTTGTTGTGCTTCTTGCTTATCAACATCTTTTATGATACTGTTATATGTAAATTTGGAGACTTCATTATAGAACTGGAAATTTATAAGTTTAAAATCTCTGAATTCTGTGATACTGGCATCCACTGGTTTTGAGTTTTTAATGGTAAAGATTACAGTTTATGACCAGACTTAGACAGGGAGGGAGATACCAGGTGAATGGTACATACAGATGCTATATGTGTTTAAGAACCAGGTAAAGGATATTTTGACATCTACGGGTTTCTTTGACTATCTAGTCAGGAGGGTGCATGTGTTGTTTTTTTTAATCTAGAACTTTTGGGGCAAATCCTACATTCAAAGTATTTGTGTCCCAAGTTTATAGAAGGGTAGTTAATCTCACCTAGAATAATGCAATTTTTGCTAGAGGAGAGCTCAAGTATATTTAGAAACTTAACGATTCTCAGGGGACGTAGAGGGCATCCTGTAATAGGTTACGAGTTGATAACTGGTACTATTAACTGATTTTTATCTCAATATATTCCATTTGTGGTTCTCTAGGAATTTGCCTAGATGTGATAAGATCTCTCTCAAATATAGAGAGACCATCAGAGCTGCCATCATGTCTAAAGACATGGAAGGCACAAAACCCAAGTAAGGAGGGATGCTGTGCAAACATTTAAACCAAGTTTCATTGTTTACACAAAAACGGATGCGCTTTAAATGAAGGAAGGCCTCAGGCTCCAACATTTTGTTATTGCTACTCCTGGCATTGAAGAGAGCCAACCTGCTGTAATTGCATGTTTGATTTTTTTTTTTGGTTAAATTGGGAAGTCTATCAGCTGGACACTGCCTAAAAAGGGAATATGGGGCAGTATCAGCTTTAGCCAGTATGCAGAAGCCTTAGAAAAATAAATACAAGCCATCCTTAGCAATGCAAGTAGAGCTGTTCTGCATAATGTCACAGGCTGACACATACTGGAACCCCTGGAATGATACCAGCTATTATAAACAATTATCTTTTGTTTGTACTTTGGTACCACTTTTGGAGAAGTAAAGATTCTGCTCAAGATCAAGGTATTACCTGCATGGAGAGTTTTTGCCAAGTCTCTCTGAATTTCCCTCAGGGTTTGCATGCCAAATTGTTTAACACTACAAGAAGCAACACCACTGTCGTACTTTTATTTGTTTGGTGTAAAGGCCTTATGGGCCCTTAAGATGAAAGAGATCCTGGCACCTGAAATACAACTCACCATCACCCAAGTTCTTCAGAGCTGTAGCTGTCATTTGGCATCACTTTGCAATCTGATGCCCCACAACTCTAAAAATGTCCCTTCTCTGATGTGGTACTCCTCCCTTTTCTAAGGGGTACCAGGTCATAGAGCCCTACATCCTAACACTCTACATGAGAGTGAAAAAACAACCTACCTTCGCCCATCTGGTGCTCTTCCACTCTCAAAGGAGGAGTGCAAAGTCCTAATGCCCTTACACTCTACTGTCTTAGAGGGCAAATGAACAGTGAAAATTAAAAAAAAAAAAAAAAAAAGTATCAGCTAATAGTGCCTCCTAACATCTTGCACCCAGGGCAGCTGCTAATGGGGTAAGGTGGTACATTGGGGATGAGCCATCTACGCATTTGTTCTGCAGTTTCTTTATTTATGCCCTAGCTAGGCTTTTGTCCAACCTAGTAAGAGCTGAATTAGTGTGCCTGGCTGTGGAGTCACCCATCACTAAAGATTTTTTTTTTTCCAGAATGGTTTGGAGCAAGGGTTTTCAGATGACAGATGTCATGGTGGCTTATTCTTCTGAATGTACCAGTGGGTGATGTGGGGAGTGGGTTTCACTGAAACCTAGTCCTAATGTGTCTAGGAGGCTTTGACAATGACTTTTTGACAGCCTCAGCATAATAAAATTTAGTGCGTGTTAACTGCAGCAATGTAGAAGAGTGTATTGCTCACAGATTTTTTTTCCTAAGAGAGTTACCTCCATGTTATTTAAGTACTTGCACTTCTTATAAATGGAATATGTTTTGCTGAATAAGAGTTTATTGTCTGTGAGCATCACACAGTTGCTACCCTGCCTGAGGATACCAAGTGAACAGAAGGAAGACTAGCAGGGTGGGCATCCATTTAATTAGAATTTGTTTTAGTTTAACTGAATAGTTAAGCAGGCAACACAAATTTAATTTAAATGTCATACTTTATAGGTGTATACTTGGCTAACTACCACTAGGGCCCTTATAAGCCTAGCTGTGCAACCTAAATGTGACCCACAAATCTGATTTATACAGGGGGAGATTTACTGACTACCATTGTCCATCAGAGACACAGGAGCCAGACCAGGGATGAATTTCAGATTACCCTTCCATTGGTCCAAGTTGCACTTAAATAGGGATAGGAAAGAATTCTATTTCAAATGGATGAAAAAAAACCTCACTCTCTCCAACATGTCCTGTTTATGTTGCAAGCAAAATTTAGGTATTTTAATCTAGTAGTTCTGATGCTGCTTGCTGTGTGGACGTACAAAAGGCTCATCAAAACAGGGTCCAAGGATGCCTTGTATACTAGGCAGAGATCACCTCTCAGACGTTTATGCTACTCAGTAAAGAGACATGGCTTTGAGTCGATCAGCAGAGGGCATTGTGCTTACTCTCCCTGTATTCTTTCTGTAAGGAGCCTTTGTAGGTGTTCCAGATGCTTCAAGTGTCTGGTCAGGTACATACTGAAGGGGGCACTATACTATATGATGGATGTGATGAGGGCCGAGCGCACAGGGGTTTGATGACCTCTCTGGACCTAAATGAAGAAAATAAAATTGCCAAAGATTCCAAAGACAACCACAAGGCATTCTATAGCTATGTCAAGAATCTAAATGGCAATGCTCAGATCTGCTCTGAGCTACAACAGAATGGCATTAAATATACTGATCCCAAGGATATTGCCAATATCCTGGCAGATCGATTCAGTGCCAACTTCACCCCCATCTCACCCCCTAAAGGGCCTTTCTCAATACCGAAAAATTGCCAAATTCTGGTAATAATAACCACACAGGTAAAAAACACACTCTCTAAAGCTAAGAATACAGCATCCATGGGACCAGACGCTGAACTGAAGACATACTTCCCATACCTGTCCATCTGTCGAGACTCCTTATTCGGCAGATGGACATTAGTCATCTCAGCAAGCTCCTTCTTAGTGGCCGCCACCACCATGGCATCTACAGGGACACCGTTGGACAAAAATTCTTTATCTGGAGGGGCAGAAAGAAACTTGTTGCGTCTCCTAGGGGCTGGCTCCATGGCATCTGGAGTATCCCACACCTTTCAACTAACTAAATCCATCAGTTCGTCAAAAGCTGGAGACACCCAAGAGGCACAACACTGAGACCCGAAAGCCTTCATGTACACTGACCTCTGCTTAAGGATCTCTAGGATGTCCATGAAGGAGACATCATCAGAGGATGACTTGGGGGACCCTTCTGACTCCTCGAGGTCAGTGTCCGATGTCAAAGACTCATCCTGGGAGTCAACATGCTTCCTCTTGCATGTCTTCTTCCTGGAGGGCTCCTCAGAAGGGCATTCTGGGGAGGTCAAGAAAAAGTGGGGGCCACCAGCCGGTGGCTCCTGAGGCTGAGGGTGTCTGCTGTCTCTGGAGAGAGCAGGGGCTGAGACCGAAGTGGGTGCTCTAGAGGGGAAGAGTGCTGGTATCTTTGGTGGCAACTGGTGACTTGGACAGCACGCTCCTCATCATCTCGAATGCTGACCCCTCCGGCTCAGAGGACCTCTCCCGCTCCGAAGAGACCGAGGATGCCATCAGCGCCAGAGCTATTGGCTCCGAGATAGACGCAGGGTCCGAACTCACCCTAGCCAAAGCGCCGAGAGGGAGACTCGGCACCGAAGAAGACCGATTGCAACCTTCCCTGTCGGCACCGACTGGACAGCTTTGGCCCCTGTACACAATGGACAACACCGAAAGTGTTGGAGCAGAGCTCGGCTCCGAAGCAACCACAAGTGGAGCTGGAGCCGAGGGTTCCACCAATGGTACCAAGCCCTCAGACTCCGACAAACCAGCTTGGCTCGGAGAAGGAATAACAATCGAGGGTATAACAGGTTCCATTGGCTCCGGAACAGACTGGGTCGGAGCCGACAACAATTTACATAGAGCAGATGACTTCAGCAGTCTCAGGACCACCCTCTCCACGTCTTCTTCTGAAAGGCTCCTGGAAGACCTGGAGGACATAGTCGGGGATTTTGATCTTGGAGGAATAGCAGGTTCCATAAATTCAGTGGTCAGATCCGACAAACTAGGATCTGACCCTGTCACCACAATGTTGCTCTCAGTCGGCTCCGAAGACAGTGGATCCGATGAGGCTGAATTTGCCACTTTAGGAGGCGGCTCCGAGACACCAGCCAGTGCCAGAGAAGGTCTTTTCGAAGACTTAGACTTAGCAGATTTAGTGGACTTGGAAGAAGAGGAAGAGCTAGACAAGGCTTCCTCAAAGGAAGGCTTTAAAAGACCCTTTAAAATTAGCTTGTTCCTTCTCTCCTGTAACACTCTAGGGGAGAAGGCATGACAAAACAAGCAAGTGTCTTGCAAATGGATGGCCCCTAAGCAATAGACACATAGTCCATGACCATCCGTCAATGACATTTTTTTGGGAGCACTTCATGCATTTCTTGAAGTCCGAAGGCTTGTGCTCCTTAACCTCTTTAGACATACACACAGACGAAGGGAGAAGAGAAGTAAAAGGGAGGACTAGGTCCTTTAACTTAAACGGGCCTAGCCCTGAAGGAGGAAGAAACACCACGAGGTCTAGGTCCTCTAACTAAAACGGCCTTGTCTAGAAAGGAAAGGGACAGCTAGGTCTTCTAACTTAAACAGACCAGCGAAAATTCACACACACAGAAAACCCTTTCACGCAGAAAACCCTGAATATGCTAATGATTAACAGAGGAGGCTGAAACAACGAACTCCACCACCGTAAAGAATCAACACCAGCGGATAACCGCCCAAAACCAAACTGCTCTACAAAACTGTATTCTGGAAAAATTGCTAGCGTTATCAAGATATCTGCACTAACAATAAGTATAAAACTGGTACACAGGATACCACAAAGCACATTAACAGGCCCAAGGCCAAGCTTGCACCAAAGGGTGCAAAGGAGCTAATTATCTAAGAATGAGTAACCTACACTAATAAATACTAATGCAACAACAATTGTACTACACTAACATAACTTAGAACAAGACTTTAAACAATGTAAGCAAGAAAAAAGTTAACACTTAGCCAGAGCCAAGAGAAGCACAACAAAACTCAATGCGGCAAACGAGATCTGAGGTTTGTACTGGTGCACTATGGGATACCTGCTTAGCCATGAGCCAACCAAAAGTCTTCGAGCTTATAAATCGGCCGAGTTGGACCAATGAAGGTGAGGTTGGACTACACAACATCAAAAAAAAAAAAAAAAAAAAAAAAGTTATTCCCCTTTGGGAAAAAACATGTACCCGTGAATTACCACATAGGTGGCAGTACACTAAACATCGAAAGTGTGATAAGAGACTTAGGGGCACAGGTGGACAGTGGTCTCACCTTCGATAAAGTACAGTTGTGTACACTTACCATAAATGTAGATGTTAAGAGTGTATTCACTGTTGCAGTCATCATACTTGGGTTATCCTGCCAGGGATAGCCCTCAGTTGGCCCGATATTTCTGAGTCGGTTGCTGTCGCTCCAGGACTGAAGTCAGGTCATCAGTGGTATAAAAATCAGGCAGCTGACATAATTGCATCAGTTTTTCTTGCCCCAACTGTCAGGAACCCCCCAAATAGGGAGCTAGGTTATGGTGGACGAACACCACCAGTAGAAAGTAAATACCAAAAATTCCCTGGTAAGGAGAGAGGAAGAGACAGAGTGAGACAAGGGGGGTGGAGGGTGTTAAACCAGGACTGCAACAGTGAATACACTCCAACATCTAAATTTATGGTAAGTGTACACAACTGCACTATGTTCTTCATGTTTCACTGTTGCAGTCATCACAGTTGTGTTGATTCCCGAAGCTGAAGAAAAGGGTGGAGGCAGTCAAGAAGGCTGGGGGCTGGCTAGGATGCCCTGCAAGACTGCGGTAGCAAAGCCTGCCCTGGATTTGGAGAAGATAGGCAGGTGGTAATGCTTGGTGAAGGTATGAACAGAAGTCCATGTTGCAGCCTCCAGGATGTCTCTGGTGGGGACCCCTCTGAGAAAAGCTGCAGAGGTTGAGGTTGCCCTGGTGGAATGCATCCTGACCCCCTTTGGGGGCAGTTTCCCATGCTGTTTGTAGCAGAAATGGATGCAGTGTGATATCCATTTGGAGATTGTTTGTTTGGATATGGCCTTGCACTCTGCCCTTGCTGCGAAGCGGACTAGCAATTGTCAGTTTTTCTAAAAGATTTAGTCCTATCCAGATAGAATCTGAGCTGTCTGTGCACATCTAGAGTGCAGATTCCTTTCCCCCTTGTTTTGTGGGTTAGGGAAAAAGGTGGGCAAATGAATGGATTGGTTGAGAGCCACACTGGACACCACTTTAGGCATGAAGGATGGGTTAGTCCTGACGAAGACCCTATCAGCATGGAAAATGATGAAGGGCTCTACAGCCATGAGTGCTTGCAGCTCTGATACTCAAGATTGGGGTAGGAGCTCTTCTGGGTGGCCTTAAGTTGTTAGCCCCTCTTAGGAACTGTTTCATGAGAGGGTGTGAGAAGAGATGTGGCTTTGTGCTGTAATGAGAAGAGATGGCAGAGGCATGAATTTTAATAGAAGAGAAGGATAGACCCCAGCGTAGCAGTTCTGCTAGGTAATCAAGGATGAGAGGTAGTAGGGAGGGCTGTGTTGTTTTGGCTCTCTTAGCCTGGATCCAAGTACAAAACCTTTCCCCCTTGTCAGCATAGGATTTTCTAGTGCTGGGGCATCTGGCCTCATGTATAACATCTAGGACTTGTCTGCTTAGGCTGGCAGCTTGAGGAGAGGTCAGGGAATAAGCCAGGCTGCCAGGTTGAGGGTCTGCAATTGGGGATGCATGAATTCTGCATTCTTCTGGGTCAGGAATGTTGGGATCTGAAGGAGAGCTTCAGCCGACCTGTGATAGACTTGTGATAGACGTGGTGTCGTGGTGACTATAATAATGGACTCGTCTAATAGAGAACCGAATGGTCCAGTGAGAAAATTATTACAACTGCACGATAATCCACTATTGAACTTTGAGATGGGAGTGGATCCTACTCGGGTAGAAATGGATAAGACAACTGAAGATTTTAAAGAACTTTTAATAAAATTAGAGAAGAAAGTTCAATCTTATAAACAGTTGCAATGGCAAAGATTGAGCTTTCAGGCATATCTAAAACTAGGTATAGTGCCCAGAGGCTTGAGAATAATAAAAATGCCCTCTTATGCTAACACTTACAGTGACTTATTGGTACAATGGCAACAATTAAATCTGAAACTGGGGGCAGACTATATGAATTTAATGAATACTTTCTTTGAACCTATAGAAAGTAAACTGCTTGAGGAGATAGATGTGCTTGAAAATCTTATAACTGATATGCCATGCTACCATGAATTGTCAGATTTGTATCAAAGTTTTCTGAACCACATTAGTGCCCTTGATGTGAAGTTGCAACAAAGGAAAAAGAACAAGTTGAAAAGAGACGATGATTTTAAATGTAACCACATCTTCTCATGGCCCAGAGAAGACGCCAAGCATTTTGCTCATAAAAATGTGGTACAAAATGTAAATGGCAACAAAAAATCTAACTATTTAGATCAGTTAGATACTTCTGAAGCAATAAGGGAAACGTCTGGTCAAGCAACTAATAGAACTGTTTTAGTGAAAAATGATGCTATATTGCATACTTCAGATACAGACTCTGTACCTTTAAATGATAAATGTGATGCTATGCAGAACGTATTGGCAAATGCTTTGGAAACCAAGGATGATCCAGTAGTGCGCGCCAAAATTAGAGAGGCTAAAGTAACGCCTGAATCGAACAATGAAAGTGGTAGGAAGAGTAAACAAAGAGAGATAACTTCTTTTTCTCGCTTTTGCCTAAAACAGCCGGAGAAAGTAATGCCACAACCGTCAACAAAGACTTCTCAACAGCACCAGCAAATGCAACAAACTACTGCTATGGGGAAAAGGAAATACAGCAGTCCGCTTAACCAGAACAAAATAATCAAACGGTGCTGAAAATCTTTAAAGGTACTGTTAATCTATCTAACATTCAATTGACTGAAGCGCATTTGTCGCTTTTGAATAAAGGCATGAATTTTATTCCAAATGCTGCGGATAATGTTGTACAAGCTATTACAGACTTGAAACTATTTTTAAGACAGGTTAGTTTAAAAATGCTTTTTAAAAATGATAATGTGAATATGTTAGATAGATGCAAGAGATTAAGTGTGTTTTCCCCAGACTTGTGCCCTATTCTAGTGGCTTTCTCTAATATCGTAGAACATGAACTACGGAAATATTACAGTAAAAATATGATAAAAAGTAGATATAATATAACATATTCAGAATATTTAGCTTTAAGGGATCTACAAATTTGTGACCGAATAATTGTAAAACAAGCAGATAAAGGGGGTGGGGTGGTCATAATGGCCAAGGAAATATATCTTGAAAATTTTAAGCAACTTCTTGATGAAGAGGATGTTTTTAAGAAAATAATTTTCTGGAGGTACAGCAACAGATTGTAATAGTCAATATGGCTATATATGAGCTACAACTTAGTGATGATTTAAGTATTGATTTGTTTAACTATCTGACTGTCCCTTGTCCTAGGATCCCCCAGATTTATGGTATTCCAAAAATCCATAAAGATCTTGAAAATCCACCACTGAGACCCATAGTATCAGGTGGTGGATGGATTACGGAACCTATTTCTAAATATTTGCAGAATGTACTGGGGAAATATATGGAAAAATGTTCTACAGTACTTAAGGATACTAAACATTTTTTAGATACTCTGTATAATTGGTGTAATCTCTATGAGCCAAAAGAATATATAATGGTAACCCTTGATATAACATCACTATTTACCGTTATACCTAATACATATGGTGTGGAAGTGGTACGTAGTTTTTTGAATGAAGAAATAAAAATGTGTGGAAGGGAAATAGAAAATATCTGCACACTTCTCGAGAGTGCTATCACATAATGTATTTATATTTGATGGAGAACCATACTTACAGCTAACTGGGGTAGCGATGGGTACCCCAGTTGCTAACACATATGCAAACCAGTTTTGTATGAATGAGAGAAGGAGGCAATATTGAATAAAGATTTTCAATTAAATGAGAAAATACTTCTCTTATAAGAGGTTTGTAGATGATTGTTTCTTGTTGTGGGGTGGTTCTCAATTAGAGTTAAATGAATATTTACAATATTGAAATACATTAACACATTTTTTGAAATTTAAAATGGAGGCATCAAATATTAACATAAATTATTTGGATGTGCGTTTGTTTAAAAATGGAAGTCTATTAGAGTCCACAGTACATAGGAAAGAAGTAGATGACTCAAGATATATAAATAGAAGTAGTATGCATGCCCCCCACACTTTTAAGGGAATAATTAAGGCGCAATTTATAAGAATAAGTAAATTGAATACAGTTGAGGGTTACCTTTAAAGAAGAAGTAAATAACATGAAGCAAGAATTTTATAATAATGGCTATTCTGAACGAATTATAAATATGGCATATGAAGAGGTGTTAAAAGAAAGGGCTGATGGATACAGGCCAATATTAAGAGGGGTACTTATAAAAAATCAGGAAAATATAAATAAGGGTAATAATGTGGTTAGATACCTCACTACTTATAATCTGAATACTTATAATGTTTGTAGAATAATAGAAAGACATTGGCCTATATTAATGGCCATGCCAGATATAGTTAAAATAGTGGGAGAAAGGCCAAGATATGCATATAGGAATTCACAAACATTGAAACAAAAATTATGTTGTAAAGATTTTAAATTAAATACAGTGAAATTAGAGACAACAGCAGGAACAAAAAAATGCTAGAATTGTTCCTGTTGTAATGACCTATATGAAGGTACAGATTACTTTAAACACCCCACTACGGGAGAAGTATTTATAATGAAAGCATTAACAAATTGTAATATGGTGCAAGTGGTATATTTGGCAACCTGCACATTATGTTCATCGTTCTATGTAGGTAAGACAACTAGGAAGCTTAAGGAAAGGATTACAGAGCATAAATCTGATATGAGAAGGAGTGTTATAACAAATGCACTAAGTAAGCATATTCAAGACAAGGGAGAGCAGCATACTTTTAAATTTAGGATATTGGATATAGTACGAACAGGTTTAAGAAAAGGGGATATGAATAATTTATTAGAACTTAAAGAGTTTGAATGGATAGTTAGATTGCAGGCAGACCATTTTCCTGGTTTGAATAATGCCGTTAGTTTAAAGCCAGTTTTGATTAAAAGACGTAGAGAGAAGTTGTGAACTGCTATAAAATGTAAATATAATATTTATTTGTTCTGCTGTACATGTGAATTGGTATTAGAAATGTTTAATAAGTGAATACTTCATTTTTGTATATTTAAATGTGTTTTAAAAGTTTTTTATGTATGTTTTTTTAAGAATTGATTGTTAAAATGAGTGAAGGGGTGGGCTGAAGCATGTGACTTGATTTTAATCTCCTATTTAAATGCTGAATGTGCTCATTTTATTTGTACTGAGGAAGGGTGTGAGACCCGAAAGCTTTATAATAAATTTTTTGGTCTGTTTATAATAAGGGTGACAGGCTGCACAGCAGTGGATACCAGTGCTGGCGTAGCCAGTCTGGGGCAATCAGGATTCCCTTGGTTTTTCCTCCCTTATTTTCAGCAGTACCCTTGAAATGGGTGCTAGAGGGGGAAATGCATAGACCGAGAGGTTAACCCATTGGAAAGATAGAGCATCCACTTTCCAGGCCTTTCTGTGAGGTTCCCTGGTGCAGAATTTGCTGAGTTGATGATTGGAGTGGGAGGCAAAGAGGTCCACCTTCGGGGTGTCCCATTTCTGGGTTACAAGGGTGAAGGTTCTGTGGTCTAGCTGCCACTCATGTGGGTCTAGCAGGTTTCTGCTTAATTTGTCTGCCAGAGATTTTAGGGAGCCTGGCAGGAATTGTGCTAACAGGTGTAATTGCATGGCTGAGGCCGTGTGCCAAAGGGTCATGGCGAGCCTGCAGAGAGGATAAGAGTGTGTCCCTCCCTGCTTGTTGATATACCACATCACTGTGTTGTCTGTTTTGATCAGTAGAGGCCCTGGGGAGAGTAGGGGTCTGAAAGCTGTCAGGGTGTGCTGAACAGCTAGTATTTCTTTTTGGATGATGTGCAGATGTACTTGATGTGGACTCCAATGGCCCTGAATGCACCTGCCGACCAGGTGTGCACCCCAGGCATAGTCTGTTGCATCTGTGGTGAGGGTCTGGACGGCGTGGGGTTCTGTGAAGGGAAGTCCGTTGTTGTGATTGTGTGTTGCTGCCCACCAAAGAAAATCTTTCCTTAGGGTATCACTGGTATGATAATTTCCAAGTCTTTAGAGTGTTGACACCAAAGGCTTTTTAGTTACCATTGTAGTTTCCTCATATGCAGTCTGGCATATGGAATGAGTAGAATGCAGGAGGCTATGAACCCTAGAGCTTGCAGGATTTTCCTTGCGGATAACTGGGTTCTGGTGGCTAGTTGAGAGAAGTAGCCTGTCAGGTAGGCTTGCTTTTCTGGAGTAAGGAATGCAATCTGGGATGCTGTGTCCAGGCTTGCTCCCAGGAATACAAGTTTTTGTGTGGGGACTAGTTTTGATTTCTTTTCGTTTATGGTATACCCCAGAAAGGTCAGTAGGTCCTTTACAAAGGTCAGGTGCTGTAACAGCTTTTCCTGTCTGCCTGAATCAGGCAATCATTTAAGTAGGGGTAAATTTGAATATTTCTTTGTCTGCAAAATACAATGGCTGGAGCCAAGCATTTTGTGAAAACTCTGGGAGCAGTGGATATGCCAAAGGGAAGCACAGAGAACTGAAAGTGCATAGATCCTGCCCTGAAACGTAGATATTTCCTGCAAGATTTCCTGATTGGGATGTGTAGATAGGCCTCTTTTTCAAGCATCCTTGGAAAGCATAGGAAGAAGCTGCTGGAGGGTGAACATTTTGAATTTTGGTATCACCAGAAAGGTGTTTAGAATGGATAGCTCTAGGCCCTCTTTCCTGGGTACCAGGAAGAGTCTGAAATAGAAACCTTGGCCTATCTGGTCTGCAGAAACATGCTGTATTGCCCTCATGGAGAGCAGGGAAAGACTTGCTTTTTGGCCTCTGCCCACTGGTTTGGAGGAAGATCTGGGAACCCTTTTTGGGTTGGCAGTGTGCGGAAATAAAATTTGCATCTCTGGGACACTATGTTGAGGACCCATCGGTCGTTGGTAATAGAGGTCCAGTTGTTTGCATGAAAGGAGAGTTTTCCTCCTAGGGGCACAAGCAGGTGGGCAGAGGTAAGGGGTGGAGGTGTAATGTCATTGTGAGTTCTTACCATAAGGGGTGGCTTAGCACTCCGTTTTTGAAAAGGAGGAACTCCATTGCTTAGATCTTTGCATTCCCTGTGACTGCTGTCTGAGGGGGTCTGCTTCCCTGGGGTCTGGGCTGAGTTGGCCTGGGGGGGGGGCCGGAAAGGACCAGTGCTTGTAGGGGCAATGCCTACTGAACCTCGGAGGCTGGATCTGTAAAAAGTCTAACTGTCTGCATAGATTTAGCTTTTTCTTCCATCTTTTTTAAGACATCTTCTGCCTTGGTGCCAAACAAATTGTCTTTGTTCAATGATTCGTCCAATAATTTTGATTTGACATGGTCTGGCAAGGTCTGTTTCTTAAGCCAAGCATGCCTTCTAAGGACAGAACCAGTGACTGCTGCCCTGCAAGATGCTTCTAGGACATCAAAGCCACATTGTAAGGTGTGCTTAGTAACTTGGCTTGCAGAATGCATAAGTTCTTGTAATTCTTTATTTTCTGCACAAGGAGGAAAGTAAGATATTTTTTTGTTTGAGGAGTTCCATGGTATGCTGCTATTTCAGCATGTGGAACTGACAATTTAGTGCTTTAATAGTAAGAGTTACAGTGTTGTACACTTTTTTTATCCCATCTGTCTAAAGCTTGAGAATTCCTGTCTGAGGGGGTGGGATTCTTAGCTGAGGTTGGTTTAATTCCTTTAGGTCCTGGAGATGACCTCTCAGTCAGCAGTAGGATTTTTGAAAGGGAATTTGAGAGAGTCAGGGACACTGTAGTACCTTTCAGGTTTCCTGGGAGCAGGAGAAAGGGTGTCAGGAGTCAAACTGGATTCCATGAAAACATCATCCACAACATCCAGGACAGGAGGAATGGCTAAAGGTCTGTGCTGTGGTAAATCTAAGAAATCCCTGAGTCTCTTTTTTGACTGAGGATAGTCCTGACATTCCCATTGAAAATGTTCCCTTAAAGTATGTAGGGTTTCACCAAATGAAAAATCCTCAGGTGGAGAGGCAGAAGGAATGGATTCCTCTGCAGCAGAATCCTCATAATAGTCATCGGACTCCTGTTCAGATAAAACTACTGGGGACAAGTCTCTTTTTCTTTTGGAAGGGGTAGCCTGGCTTCTCCTAATAAGCATAATATGGTCTTCTGCCATTTTAAGCATTTGAGATTGAGGCATGGAAGCAGGTGCCTGAGCTTGGGTAGTCAATTTTTTGTGCATAGTTCCTACCCTGGGCCTTAGAAACTCTGTAGTTTTAGAAAGCACTGAAGATGTGAAAGAAGTAGTCGGTTGGTGTCGAGTATCGGTAGTGTGAAGAACTTCTTCGGAAGCCGGTGCCTGCTCAGCGGCTCTGGACCCATCCAAGGTAGAGACATCGGCAGGATCCTTAGTCGAAGAAGAGTCTCGCGGCATACCAGACTTCAAAAGGGTCTCGGTAGTGGCAAATCCACAGAAGTGGGCTTCAAGGGCTGCAAAAGCGGGACCGGAGAACTGACGACTATCTTAACGGAAGCATCGTCGGCAGTTTTGGACCTGTGTGGTCTGTCTCTGTCTTTAGCCTTATATTTTTTTTGGAAGATCGGTAGTCGGATGGCTTACCAAAGCCATATCGGAATTCAAGGACCAAGAGCAAAAATATCTACCTACAATAAGGGCCTGACGATGTATAGTTCTGGCATTGAACAAAGTACAAAAGCGACAGCAAGGGACGTCGTGGTCTGGGCCTAAACAGGTGACGCAGTAAGAATGGAAGTCTTGGTGTGGCATTAGCTTTCCGCAGGCGAGACAATTAACTTTTTCTGACATTGGTTAGAGGAAGAAAAAAGGATCCCCAATAGGGTACTTAGCTTTAAAAGACTTCAACTTCAATTCGGAAACGAAAACTCAGGTAGCGGCTGACTGGCACTCGTGCAAACTGCTTCTGCTTCGGGCTCTTCAGCAAGAAAGACTGATGTAATGGCGTTGGCTCCCTGATTTTATACCACTGATGACCTGACATCAGTCCTGGAGTGACAGCAACCGACGCAGAAATACTAAGCCTCTGGTATTCAGGCCGAATGAGGGCTACTCCTGGCAGGATAACCCAAGTGTGATGACTGCAACAGTGAAACACGAAGAACATCCACATCACCACAACAGTCAGAAAATCCTTCTAGGTGGCACACCTCATCACTAAGGGCTTTTCTTCCAGAAAAAAGGAAGCCACTGTCCCACTGTACTCATCCCTCATTAGATCCACTATAGAATACAATGTGTCATTTGGTATGTGCCTCTCAAGACATCTGCAACAACTGGAAAGGTCACAGAAATACCTCACTAAAAGAATCACAGGCCTAAAGCAGATGCCCTATGTTGACCGTCTAAAAAAACTCCAACTATAGTCTGTCGCATATCGTCTACTCAGAGGCAGTCTTTGCATAACACACAAGGCCATGTCAAACCCAGAGCTGCTGGACATGCTACACTTAAAGAAATCCCAATCCCTCAGAGCCACACTCTCCCGGGATCTAAACCTTGTCATCACAATGAGCAAAACATGCTGGAGGGATAGGTTCCTGACACAGAGACTCCCCAGACTCTGGAATAGACTGCCCATACATGTCAAGCAGAGAGCCTCTTTGGTCCTCTTCAAAAGGAACCTTGACGATTGGATGGGAGATAGGAAATTCATCCCGGGGATCACATCAGCCGCCCTGCTAGGCAGGTGTCCAGGGAAGTAAATATTGTGGGAAGAAAAAGCCAGGGAATTGTTATGGCTAGGCTTGTATAGGCCCTAGGGCCAATAGCCTAGTTCCAACCTATGAACATGCACTTGCTTATAAGCTGAGCAACACAGGATTTTCTTGCTACCTTGGACACATGTTGCTTGAAGGCTAGGTTACTATCTACACGAGTTCCCAGATCCCTGACTAAAGAATCAACTTTTAGGGGTGTTTTATTGATGACTCAGTTACCCAGGGTGGCAGAATTCCAAAAGATACAATAATACATTTTCTGGCATTGTATTTTACGCCATGGCTTTTGCACCAATTGTTTGTGTTAGACCTTTCTGGAGGGTGTTTTTATCTTGGGGAGGGATTCAATAACTGCTCCCAGTTTGCAATCATCTGTGAACTTGGTTAGCCAGAGGCCTTTGGCATGGAGTTTGACATCCAAAACGTAGATCCCAAACAGGAGAGGGCATAGCACAGAGCCCTGGTGGACTCCACTGGTGACCAGTCTCTTTGTGGAGGTTGCTTCATCTAGAATATTCTAACCTTGAGTCCTATCAATGAGACAGATATCCGATGTGTTATAGAGAGATTTATACCCAGTTCTGTAAGTTTTTGACAATGCCAGTGTGGGGCATTTTATCACATGTTTTAGCCAGATTTAGGTAAACAGTATGCACAGTTTTCTCCTCATCCATTGCATTAGTAACCTTTTCAAAGAAGTCCACCCGATTCAGTAAGCATGAACTTCCTTTGGCAAAGAGAAGAAGCCAGTGTTTGGAGATCTATGTTCTTGTTGATAATTTCCAAGACAATTCTTTCCATGGCTTTGCAACTAAGACTAGTCCTCTCTTAAGAAGGGAGGTGACTGTTCCCAATCCTCCTTTCACAAGGCACAAAGCATGTTTTAAGATTGTAATTAAATAATGACTCCAGGGGTCCGATAAGTTGCATTTTAGACTATTCAGGAGGCATCCTGGGATGTTATTGGGGGCCACTGAGGCAGTACTTTTTTATTTAACACACACAGCCATACATGCTCACAAGTTGGAGGGTTTATGTTTAAGGGGATGGATGGGAATGGGGTAAAGTTGGAGCTGAATTTGTCCCCTAACAGGTTCACTATATCACCAGGCTTGGTGAATGCGGTACCACTTACTACACAGCACATTGCTGTGTATTGCCTTTGAGGTTTGTGACACAGCTGATTTCGATGGCGACAGCCTTACGGTCAGACCTTACCAGGGAGGATGAGACACTGGGGTGTACCATACAGCATTCTTCCATATTTGTGAGTATGAGCTCCAGTATGTTGAAGCCTGTAATGGGCGTACTCACTATTTGGCCAAGGGTGTTTGCATTTAAGAGCCTGTGTAGGATTCCCAGTCTACAGAACGGTAATTAAAGTTTCCCATGAGTAGGGTGTTGGGTTGGATGGTAAATGTCTCCAGGTAGGTCCATGTATGTATTGTGAGCTTCTTGGGATATGACAGGTGACCTATAGCTAGCTTACAGTACAGGATTTTGTCTATGGTGATCTGCATGTGGAAGAACTTCAGCACGTCACCCTGACTGACCACCCTAGAGGTATGCTTATTTACTTATTTTACGTTTGTTTACCAGGAGAGTGACTGGGCAGGGTTGCCCATTTTTAGTGGAGGTCCATGGACAAAAGCTCCATACAATATGATAAATTCAACCACATACCAAATTTTACAAAAGAAACATACAAAACTGTCAGAGAACCACACATGAGTATAAGTAGTATAAGGAAATGAAACAGAAATATTCAAGACATAGTTATGCATTACAACATTCATCAGAATAACTTAATACACAATACCAAAAACATTGCTATAGTTTGTATTACATGGAATTAGCTCTGTTTGAAATTATATGAAAACACTATATCAAGTTATAGTTAATTCCTAGACAGAGCGGTGTTTTGTAGATAGAGTGGGTTTGAAGGAGTTAGCCCGGGTCAGAGCATGTACATATCCAAGACTTCATCAGGTAAGATTTTAATTGATGTTTGAAGCTGATTTTGTTTGCCTGTGTCCTGATTTCAAGTAGGCACATTGGTGGATGTACCATTGGGACACATCTCCCTTTAGCTTTTGTCTGTGCAGCTACTGGTCTAAAAGTGTGGAAGGCATTCAAACCTTGCACTGCCATGGTACTCAGCTTGAGTGTGTGTGTGCGTGTGTGATTTGGTGGATCCTGGTTCCAGCCAAGCAAGTAACAGTTATCTCCACCTTGTTCAGCCTGGTTAAAGGGGAATCAGCATATCTTGCAAAGGAGTCAACTATGACGAGAGTCCTGGGAAGTGTATTTGCTTGCCTTAAGGGCTCAGTCTTTGGAGCTCCACTGGGAGTGATAGTACATTTGATGTTAGGCAGTGTTTTTTCTGAGTGTCTTTGGGCTTGCTAAAGCACAGCTTTGAAAATGGGCAGTCCAGGCGATCTTTGTTGTTAAGAAGATTAAGTACCTCAGCATACATTAGTCTGTGTGTGTTGTGTGCTACGTGAGGTGGGTGTTGTGTGTTGTTCTGAAAACCTGATGTGGACTTGTATGCAAGAGTTTAGTCTCTAATGTCATTTTGTAAGTTCATCTCTCGCACACTGTGTCTTGTTCTTTAAGGATCAAGTGGTTGTCAGTAAACATGAAACAATTTCTACAATGCCTCATGATGCCCATATCCTCCAAGCTGGCTACACAGAAGTGAGAAAATTGCATATCCATAGAAGGCAATTAAGGATGTTTTGTTAGTACAGTCTAATAAAGACACTTTATTGGAGCAGATTATGCTAAACAGTATTAAATTCTACTAGCATTAATATTTACACAATACTGAATTCTACTAAATCTGTAAGTATTGCCACTCGAGGCCCAGCTAGCTGCTCTAAACTTGTCATCATGCAAGGTATTTGTTCTATATTGCTGACTTACAGGGTACAGTTTTATGGACTGTTTTAAAGGGAACATTTGCTTTCTCTTTGCTTGCTACTGTGCAGAGCATCACTAACCAGCACAAAACTTATAGCAACACAGAAAAAATCAGAAAACTAATAAGCCCTCTAGCCAATAAAATCAATACACAAAGTAATTTTATGTATTTCCCATCTCAGCTAGCCCAGGCAAACATCTTCTGCCACAAGATGAATAAACTCAGCCCTTTTAACCCCAAAACAAAGAACAGACCCAAGTGCAATGCTACCACCAACCAATTTAACAGCCAGCTGGAAATCCCTTGCCGATGGCAATTTCAAGACAGTCTTACAAAAGTAAAAGTGAGAGGAAGAGCAATTTTTTTTCACAAAAAATGCAATGAAATGCACACATAAGAGCAGGAAAAGTACAGTTTTGTACCTACCATAAATGTAGATGTTCGAGTGCTAATACAGCTGCAGTCATAACAGATGGGTTCTCCTGCCGTCAGGCAGGTCCTCGGTCGGCTGAATTCCAAAGTCTAGGTCCGGCGTCGGTTGTCGTCGCTTCTTCCCTGACGTCAGTGCGACAGGGGTATAAAAGAACCAGCTGATGCCATTTTGTTCAGTTTTTCTTGCCCCAGATGTCAGGTACCCCCAGAAGGAAGGCAATACATAAAATTATGTAATAATGCAATGCAATATAATCAAAGACCAGTAGTTGCAAGCAAATACACCATAAAAGAAGACCCCTAGAGGGGAAGGAGGGAGGGAAACCTGGACTGCAGCTGTATTAGCACTCGAACATCTACATTTATGGTAGGTACAAAACTGTGCTATGTTCATCATGCATACAGCTGCAGTCATAAAAGATGGGTAGAATCCCAAAGCTAAGAAAGGGGTGGTAGGCACTAGGTGGAGCTAGGAGGAGCCAAAATGCCCTGCAAGACTGCAGTGACAAAGCCTGCTCTAGATTTGGGGTATAATGGTAGGTTGTAGTGCTTGGAAAAAGTATGTACAGAACTCCAAGTGGCTGCTTCTAAAATATCCTTGGTAGGAACTCCTCTGCGGAAGGCTGCAGATGTGGCTGTGGCCCTGGTAGAATGAGTTCTAATGCCTGTAGGTACAGTTTTGCCATGAAAGGAATAGCAAAAGCGTATGCAGTGGGCTATCCATTTTGAGATTGTCTGTGGATGTCCAAGGAATGCAGTAATCTCTCCCCTTTGTTTTGAGGATTAGGATAAAAAGTAGGTAAATGTATGGCCTGATTTAAAGCTACCCTGGATACCACTTTAGGCATAAAGGACGGGTTGGTATGTAATGAAACTCTGTCCTGATGGAAGATGATAAAAGGCTAGACAGCCATAAGAGCCTGTAGTTCTGAAACTCTACGAGCTGAAGTGATAGCCAGAAGGAAAGCTGTTTTCCAGGACAAATATTGTAAATCTGATGAGGCAGCTGGCTCAAAAGGAGGCAAAGTCAGTTTTTCCAGAATAAAATTAAGATCCCAAGCAGGTATTGGTTGTTTTCTTGGAGGTCTTAAATTCTTAGCCCCTCTGAGGAACTGTCTTAATAGAGGGTGAGAGAATAAAGGTGGATCAGTGTTGTATTCTGCAGAAATGGCTGCGGCATGGATTTTGATGGAGGAGAACGAAAGTCCACTGCTTAGCAGTTCAGCCAAATATTGTAGTATTTGAGGTAAATTCAGTTTTCCAGGGCACTGGCCCTTTTTCTCATTCCAAACACAAAAACGTTTCCATTTTGCAGAGTAAGCTTTTCTAGTTGATGGCCTTCTGGCCTCCAAAATGACATCCTGCACCTCCTTGGAGAGCAGGGCCTGCTGCAATGCTAAGGAATCTTCCATGTGGCTAGATTAAGTGTTTTCAGCTGACTGTGAAGAGTTTTGAAGCTGTGCTGAGTCAGAAGAAGAAGCATTAGAGGCAGGGTCCATGGTGGGGAATGCGTCAGGCTCCTCAGGAGTGGGTACCAGTGTTGCCTTGGCCAGTCCAGAGCAATGAGGATCATCTTTGGCCTGTCTGCTCTGGTCTTCAATAGGACTTTGGGCAGCAGAGGAAGAGGTGGGAAGGCATAAACTGTCATTGATGTCCAACTGAAAGAGAGAGCGTCCACTCTCCAGGCCTTTGGATGGAAGATCCTTGAGCAGAATTTTGTCAATTGATGATTTTTGTGAGAGGCAAAGAGATCTATGTCTGGCTTTCTCCATTCTTGGATTATTTCTGTAAAACCTTTTGGATGCAACTTCCATTCGTGTGGATCTGTCATATTCCTGCTTAGGTTGTCTGCCAGCGTGTTTTCCTTGCCTGGCAAGTACTGTGCTTGTAGTTCCATTTGTAAGTCCATGGCCATGTTCCAAAGTGACATGGCCAGTCTGCATAGGGGATAAGAATGTATTCCTCCCTGCTTGTTTATGTACCACATAACTGTGGTGTTGTCTGTTCTTATCAATAGCTGACCTGGTTGTAGAAGGTCCTTGAAAGCTATAATAGCATTTATCACTGCTAGCATTTCTTTTGGATTGATGTGAAAGTGCTTTTCTTTTTGGGTCCATTTGCCCTGAATGCACCGGTCTGTCATGTGCGCCCCCCCCAGGCGTAGTCCGAGGCGTCTGTTGTGATGACTTGATTTGCTTGAGGCTTGCTGAATGGAAGACCTGTGTTTCTTTGGCATGCTTGAGCCCACCACAGAAATTCCTTTTGCAGACATGGAATTAATGGTATTATTGTTTCCAAACTGTGGCTGTGTTAAGACCATATGTTTTTTAGGTACCATTGTAGTTTTCTCATATGCAGCTTTGCACATGGGATTAGTAAGATGCAAGATGCCATGAATCCCAGAGCCTGCAGGATTTTCCTTGCAGTCAGCCTGGTGCAATTTGCCAGTGTTCTGAAATATTGAATTAGTTGCCCCTGCTTCTCTGGTGTGAGGTAGGCCATCTGGGTGCTTGTGTCCAAATTGGCACCCAGGAAAATTATCTTCCGAGAGGGTATTAGTCTTGATCTCTCTTTGTTGACTGTGTATCCTACAGAGTTTATTATTATTACATAAGCCAGATGTTTCAGAAGAATGTGCTTGCTGTCCGCTTGGATCAGGCAGTCGTCCAGATAAGGGTATATTTGTATCCCTTGAAGTCTGCAGTAGGCAATTACTGATGCCAGGCATTTCGTGAATACTCTGGGCGCAGTAGATAAACCAAAGGGCAATGCAGAGAATTGATAATGGGTTGAACCTGCAAGAAATCTGAGGTATCTTCTGCAATTTTGTCTGATTGGGACATGCAGGTATGCCTCCTTGAGGTCCAATGTTACCAGCCAAGACTCCTTGCCCAGCATGGGAAGAAGTTGCTGTAGAGTGAGCATCCTGAATTTTGGTGCAGTAGGAATGTGTTTAGGATGGAAAGATCCAAAATCGGTCTCCAATCTTTTCCCTTCCTTGGCACCAGAAATAGCCTGGAATAAAAACCTTGACCTTGTTCGTGTAGGTACCTCTTGAATAGCTTTCATGTTTATAAGACCTGAAATTTGCTTTTGTGCCTCTGCCCTTTGATTGTGTGGCAGGTTTGGCATGCCTTTCATTTTTGGAAGGGTATGAAAATGGAATTTGTAGCCTCTGTTTATAATGTCCAGGATCCATTTGTCCTTTGTGACAATATGCCAATTTTTTGAGAATAGTGCCAGCTTTCCTCCTAAGGGGGCTGCCATTTGACACCTGGTTGGCATGCAAAGGGGAAAGTCATTAGTTTTGCTTTCTGAAAGATTGCGAGTTGTCCTCACCACCTCTTTGTGCAGGAGCTTGCCATTGTCTGCCTCTGTACGAGCCTTGTGTTTGTCCTCTGCCCCTCGGGCGCCTGTATCTGCCTCTTTGGGGTCTGTCTGTGGCAGGAAAGGACCAGTTTTTGGAAGTCCAATTTCTACTAAAATGTGGGGGTTGGACCTGCAGAAATTCTTTCACAGTTTGCATTGATTTAGCCTTTTCCTCCATTTTCCATAATACTTCCTCAGCATTTGCCCCAAATAGTACATCCTTTTGAAGAGGGGCGTCTAGTAATTTAGCTTTGACATGATCAGGCAAGGCTTGTTCCTTGAGCCAGGCATGCCTACGTATGACTGAGCCTGTAACAGCAGCTCTACATGAGGCCTCTAGAGCATCAAAACCACATTGTAAGGTATGTTTACCCACTTGTTCTGCACTATGCATCAAATCCTGCAACTCCTTCATGTCTGGTTGTTCAGGTTGTGACATTTTACTTTTCAAATGAGATAACAGAAACTGTTGGTATTTTAGCATATGAAACTGACAGTTTAAGGCCCTCATGGATAAGGTAGCCGAGGTATATACCTTTTTTCCCCACCTTTCTAAGGATCTGGAATCTCTCTCGGAAGGCAATGGGTTTTTGGCAATGGAGGCCTCAACTCCCTTGGGCCCCTGTGAGATGGTTTCTAGGTCAGCAGCATGGCTTTTGTATAGAAATTGGCGTGAGTCAAGAACCCTGTCGTACCTGTCAGACTTAACTGGAGCTGGAGGAAGAGAATCCGGGTTAAGGCAGGCCTCTGAGTAAACATCATCTAGGATGTCCAGGACAGGAGGTATAGCCAGAGGCCTGTGCTGGGGTAACAAAAGAAATTCCCTGAGCCTTTTCTTGGAATCTGAATAATCCTGGCCTTCCCAGTGGAAGTGTTCCCTTAAGGTATGCAGAGTTTCACCAAATGAGTAATCCTCAGGGGGTGATACAGAAAGGATAGATTCCTCTGCATCAGAGTCTTCAAAAGGGGAGTACGACTGTTCCTGATAATCAGAGTGCTCTGAAATAATGGAGCCCTGATCAGAGGAGGGGGAATCTTCCTCCACTCTGGGTCTTTTGTCCGGAGGTGGCCGAGAACCTCTGATTAGAGTAATTAAATCCTCAGCCATTTTAAGCATCTGTTTCTTAGGCATGGGGCCTGGAGATGGGCCCTGTGCAGCTGGTCTCTTAGGGTGCATGGTAGCTTTAGACTTGGTGAAAGCCTTGATGGAGAAAGAAGAGGAAGGTCTGAAGACACCTTGAGTGGAGGTGGACCTGTCAACATTCTGTGTTTCAACGCCAAGCGTGGCTTCGGTATCTGTAGTCAGGGTGTGGGCCGAGGAGCCTGCGACCTCAGGTACAGGAGACACCGCCAAAAATGTGTCGTCGGTAATCAGGGGCTGCGTAGGCACCTCGCTGAGAACCGGACCACGTGTAGTCGGCTTAGGTGTGGTTTTGGTAGAGGCCGCAGACCTCGAGTGTCGGTCCTTGTCTTTGCGTTTTTTAGACAAAACCGGAGTCGGAGTATCCGACGACATAGTATAGTTAAATGCTTTCCCAAAATAATGCTGGGCGAACTCCGCCCGACGCTTAACAGTGCGTTTGTTGAATGTAGCACAAAAACGGCAGACCGAGACGTCGTGGTCTGGGCCTAAACAAGGTATACAGAGGGAATGGAAATCCTTATGCGGTATTTGCTTCCCACAAGAAATACAATTATTAACTTTGTCTGACATCGGTCTGAGGCAAGAAAAGTTTCAACGGGTACTTAGCTTTTAAGAAGACTTCGGTTCCAAATTTTTCGTAATCTCAGGTGCTGGCCGACCGGCACTTGTGAACTGCTTCTGCTTCGGGCACCGCACGGCAAGAAAGACTGGGGAAAATGGCGTTGGCTGGTTCTTTTATACCCCTGTTGCACTGACGTCAGGGAAGAAGCGACGACAACTGACGCCGGACCTAGACTTTGGAATTCGGCCGACCGAGGACCCGCCTGACGGCAGGAGAACCCATCTGTTATGACTGCAGCTGTACGCACGATGAACATCAGTAGCAATCATTCAAAATAACAAACAAGTGCGAATTACCAATAAACGTTACTTAACTTTGCCTGAATGGCCCTGGATACAAATACAGCACTTCTAGAACCCAGGTTAGGACTCCAAGCTTTACTAAGCTTTAGGAAAAGGAGTAGGAGACGAAACACAGTAAAGGTTTACTCAAGAGCAGTATTGGTTGCTGGGATGGCACCCTCACTACCACGGATCTAAGGAAAACAATGGGTGCGATGATTGCACAAATAGCTTATACACAAGAAAATAGCAATGAAAAAGAGGAGGGACGGACTTTGGAAATCAGATTATAATAAGGGTGAAGGGCCAGTGACACAGCCTTATAAAACCACCACAGAAAAGGCAGGGAAAATATTAACACGTAGGCTATCTAGAGAGGCATCTGACCAAACAATATTGCAGCCCTTTCAGAAACTTCAGCTTAGTGGGGGATGGGGCAGACGCAATGCAACACAAAGCAGGTAAATAAGTAGGTTATAATAAGCACTGAAGCACAAAGTGGAGTACAGACAATTCCTTCTACTACACTTTAAGGCACCAAACTACACAGAAATGTCTGTGACACTGTTTATGGAAAAATCCAGTGATACATGGCTAAAGCTCAAATCTGGCATTAGTACACAGTTCTGCCACAGTTGTGAATTAAACTACAAGACTATCACCCAGAAGGGGTTAAAGTAATTCTACTTGTGGAAACAGAAATGCAGAATACTGTAGATGCACAATCTGAAATTTGAGTTTATACAGTAATTACATTTATTTCAGCTTGTTTTGTACAGGATCACAGCCTTACAGAATGGGATAATGGCAGTTTATCCAGTTGACTTACATAGCATTTAATTTATGTGGTACAGCCTATAGGGTTTATTAGTGTACATCTGAAAATGAAAATGCTTGCATCTATGTGGCAGAGGATTGCACAGCACTGCAGTTAGTGACAAGCCATGCAGTAGAAACAAGCAGCAAAACAAAAGAACCAATGAAAAAACAGCCACGGCTTTGGCCAATAATGCTTCCTCCCTGGAAACATCAGTAAATTATCCAATGCCACAGAACAAGTTACTAGTTTCTAAACAGCTTAAAAGCTTGGTCAAAAGTGGCTGTAACTATAGGGTCTCAGTGGAAGCAAGCGAAACAAGGCAGTCCAGACTTCCACAGCTTTAGCAAGTCAAAGTCATCCTGTGGGAACCCCAAGTGAGACATAAAATTTCTCTAATGTGTTCTGGGCCTGTTTGGAGGTCACCTCCCAAAGCAGTCACCCGGAGGCATTCTAACAAGAAGCCCAAACATATCAACTAGCTCTTATAAAAGTGAGGATATGGTGGCTGAAGTCATGACAGCCTCCAGCTTTTGCTATAGAAAATGAGCCTAGATACCCCATTTTAAAAACCTATGTCAGACACTTGGGTTGGTAGGTTCATAGGTATATACTAGGCTAATGACTACCAGGACCTTTATAAACTTAGCTGTGCAACCTGACCCAACTGTGTCCCTTTGTATCATGGATGTTTATTAGGAGGGGGTACGTTAGGAAGTTTCTAGGCTTCATCCTTTCAGTTACTAACCAAAGCTCATTACCTTATGGTGTTCACAGTGTGTCAGGTACATTGAGAACTTTGTCCTGTGATTCACATATCACTTCACCCCACATCCACTAAAACGCCTGTAGTACAGTTACTAATGCATCCATCTAGAGTTCAGTCTCAATCACCTTTAACTTTAGCTCTTGTGAACAAGACATGAAGATATATAAAGTCCCCCAACTAAAGTATAGTTTCTCTCCTCAGCCGCAGGTGGCTGCCACCTCATTTTTGAGTGGGAACCATGACCTCTGATTTGAGGACTCTGATTTTCATTGCAGCTACTTCATACTGATCATCAAATCACTCCATTGTAATCTGGTAATCAAAGGCACTGCTGAACAGTGACAACTGAACACAAACATCTGGGCAAATAAAAGATGGCTCAAAATGTAACATGGCTCAAAATGTAACACGTGAGGGCTACTGAGAGGCCAGTGAAAGAGGGACAAAGGCCGTATTGCTAGATCAAAATTACATGGGACGCTCATCATATAAAACTGGACTCACTGGGACAGCAAAATATGGGAGGATCCCACTAAAAGTAGTGATATTTGCATGCATTTGTGTAGAAGTCCAGATGTATTGAACTGAATTTGTCAAAGTTCTTCACATTTCTAATACATATAAGGAGTTGGTTCCAGGTAACTGACTACCTTGCTAAAAGCTTTCACCCCTGTCGGAATCAGAAATATGTACCATTTGAAAATGAAGGCACCCAGATTTTACAACTTCAAAGGACAGCAACTGGCAGCAGCTTTTAATCTCTGAGAATATGAGGGTGAGGGGCAGTATTCAAGATGCAAGTAGTAATACAGCTCTGGCAGTTACAGGTAACCAACTGATTTGTGTAATGATGTGCAGTGTGCCCCAAGGGATCTATAGACCTTCCTGGTCAACCAAGAAAATAGCTATGGGTAGAAAACCGAAGGTATGTGCTCACAGAGAAGCTGAATGCTATGACAGAGTGCTAGTACATACCTCTCAACCTCTTAGCACAAGAAATCGGGACAAAGCCGGACATAATGGGGGGACAAAGACACAAAAATATATTGATATTTTAAACTTAGAAAGTTGCTAGAATAATAGGATTTGTTTTAGCATGCAGTTTGTGGAGGGTATGAAGTCTGAAACTCAAATATATGTCATTATTTAGTGATTTTAATCCTTAGATCATCCCAGTGATTTGTCAAAAAAAAAAAACATTTTATGAGGAACAGACCAACAACATGAATCAAAAATATGGACATTCTACGAAAATCTGTACAGTTGAGAGGTATGCGAGCATATGTGCTCACGGATAAGCTGAATGTTATGTCAGAGTGCACACTCCAACTTTGGTAAGAGTAGACTGATACCTTCTGCTGTCCCCAAAATCCTAAATAACAAGTTAACTGAGTTTACAGAGAAGTCCGTGGTACATTAGACACTGTCAGCACAAGTTTCCAAATGAGACTTGATACGATAAGGTCCATCAGACACCCACATATTTAAAATGTTCTACTAGGGCTAGTTCAGTATTAGAGGTGTCAAGGGTGTGGACTGAGTAACCTTATTGTAACCCCTCATAGAGGGGAATAGCACTATTCACATTCAGCTTGGCAGTCAGGAGCCATCTCCAGAATTTACTTGGTTGTAAACGTAGATCAATTTGATTACTGTGTAAAGGCCCACATTTCAGAAAGACAAGGTGATCAGCATATAGTGTAAAATGAGAATGGAGGTCATCAATGGTAGCAATATACAAGGAGAGAAACAGCAGTCCCAAAACTGAGACATAGCAACAGATCTAAATATTCTGACAGTTTATTGGGGATGTGACCATTATCAGCTGGACCCTTCACTCAGTAAAATGAAACCATTTGTCACCACAGCCATCCTCTTGAACTTGGATATCAACCAACTCCGAAGTCGTCCTCAATAATATAAGGACATCACCAGTTAACATGGTAATTTTCAGCAGTGGAGAAGTCACAATCCATTACATGTTAGGCAGAAGTCTATATACTAAATCTTAACAGAATTTATGATGAGCAAGAACGTCACATTCTAATTACTGTTATGATTTAGCATCGAGTGTCCCAAGTTTTTGGAACATTCTGGCCGTTATATTAAGGGTTTGGAATGCGTCTGCAGTCTCAGACTGCACACCTCAGGAGGGGGGGGTAACATCTGTATGCTTGGGTAAGGGGGAGTGATCCTCTCAGAAAAGGAACTATTGAAAATGTGAGCAAATGACTGAGATAGCAGAGGCCATAAGAAAAATGAAGGAATGGGGTGAATAAGGGCACAATAAAACAAGCATCATCATAATTAGTTTAAATACTTACCTCCCTTTTTACATCTCTGGAACACAAGTCTGCAGCTGAACAAGCTGAGACATCTTTAAATAACAACCATCCAACAGACAAAGGAGTAATAGTAGTGGGGAAACCCCAAAGGGTACGTGACTGACATGTGATCCTTTCTTAAAGAGCACTATTTTTTCTGAGACTCCTTAAATGTCAGTATGAAACTGAAGATATTAGATAAATGCTAATGTATGCTATTAAACAATAAAATGTAGTATTAACAAAGTACATAGAGCTGTAAAGGACTGCAGTTTTTAATCACACAACACAAACTGTATATATATTTTAAATAAAAAAAAATGTTTTTGTTGGAGCTAAAACATCTAATGGCAGTTGAACACATCTTATACAAATTCAATTAATTAAAAAAAATTCCCATGGCTCTAAAAAGGATTTAGTACATGTAATGCTTATGCAGCTTAAGTAATCATTCATAGTCAAGCTAAACAAATGCTGGCGTTTTACGATGCATTAACCACAGAATGATAATACTCGAAAACCCTGTACGTTTTAATAGCTGAAATCATGAAACATCTGTCACTATCTGCTTGACAGAAGAATATAATGCATGATGCCCAGAATTCTACAGGTTATAACATACATGTCACCTAAGGCATGCAAATCAGACTGTGTCCATCCACACATACGACTGTGATTCTCAATAGACAAGTAAAGCTAATCACTTTATATACAAGGATTTACAGCACTTATTTTTATTCATTTAGTCTTTTCTGTGCAAATGCCCTTCCCTTTCATAGTGTTTCTTTCATTATTTATGTGATTGTATATGCATATGTCAGGTTACATATATATGTGTGTGTGTATATATGTGTGTATGTATATATATATATATATATATATATATATATATATATATAAAAATATACATTATATATATATATATATATATATATATATGGGTCTACTACGGTTGATTGAAAACTCACTTGACTGAAAATGAAATTACTAGGACCACTTCACGGAAAGCTCACTTCACTGAACAATCATCTCTTTGAAACTCATTTTGTTGAAAGTTATAAATGGTCTTTTCCCCACTGTAGTGCGACCCTGGAGTTAGTACATAAAGTAAGGGGTGCCCCCCCCCCCACATAATATAAACATTTTAAACTATACACAGTGATACTTACAAGTGCAATAAATAACTGTTTCCAAAAGAGAATATATAACCAAGATATGTGGGGGCGGGATGTGCCCCCCACCCCCACCCCCCCCCTTACTTTACATACTAACTCCAGGGTCGCACTAAAGTGGGGAAAAGGCCATTTATGTCTTTCAACGAAATGAGTTTCGGTCAAGTGAGTTGTTAGTGAAGTGAGCTTTCAGTGAAGTGGTCCTAGTAATTTCATTTTCAATCAACCGTAGACCCACATATATCTATATATACATATATATATATATATATATCTATATATACATATATATATATATATATATATATATATCTATATACATGTGTGTGTGTACATATATATATATATATATATATATATATGTGTGTGTGTGTGTGTGTACATATATATATGTGTGTGTGTACATATATATATATATATATATATATATATATATATATATATATATATGTGTGTGTGTGTGCGTGTGTGTACACACATATATATATATATTTTGTTTTTTTAAGCAGGTAATTATTTTTTCCAAGAATGATTGCAGAACTTCATTAAACCCAAGATGAAATGTATCAGCCAGATTAACAACCACGTCCATCCTTTTTCATGTAATATCTGATGGCATTGTAAATGTTATGGTGTGTTGAAATACTGTACAGCTTTCATGCTTACATTTAATATCACTAATAAGAAGTCACATACTTTATTTTCATGGGTGGGAAGTTAGGCGCACATAAAAGGCCCCAAATGTATTTATCTCAGGAGCAAGTTTGTTTACACCTGCTAACATCCCAGGTACATATGAAATCCGAGCCTTCATTACATGTCATATGGACTGAACCATTTATAGGGGATTTGTACAGGTGATCTTATTCTAAAATTTCCATTGATATACTTATAAGCCAAATTTGAATTTAATGGTTTAGATATACTGAAAAATTGTGGGTAGGGTCATTTAATTCATTTAATTACACAGCAAAAAACACTACTAAAACTGTAGTCAGACATCATGCCTCTATTTGCTCAAGTGAGACTAATTTCTACTCTCATTTCAGGGATTCTGCAAAGGACATTTTTTTAATATTAGTAGTAGTTTGGGGTGCGTTGGTACGGCCTGCACTAATTTTGTGATTCTAAGCTGTAGCAGTTGCGTTTTGTTGAAAGTGGCATTTGCCATTTCTCTGTGGTTCTTCAATGGTGGAATTTTTTAACTTGTGTAAGAGCCTGTGAGGAGTGGAGGGAAGTATGCCACTTGCTAAAAATGTCTTTCTATATTTTACAATTTTTGGTGAAACTGCATTCCTCCACACAGTAAAACTGCAATAGCTGTTATGCTTCATTCATGACTCTCAATTTTTGTTTACATTGCTTTATAAAACAGAGAGTGACAAATACCTTAATGTGGAGACATCACTCAAAAAAACGACAGTCTGTGATAGGGAGATCTAATTCTGAAAATAACATTCCTTAACATCCTGCTACTGGAATAACTTTTGTTACAGGTAACCAGACAGAGTTACGTTCTGTACACTGCTGTCTAACACCAGTAACTTTGTACACATCTTAATCAGAGAAAGCAACAGCAGCCAGAAACAAAAAAAAAGCAAAACAAAACACTAAACACAAGATGTTTCAGGGACACCTCAGCATGAAGAAATTGTTAAAGGAGCAAATAACCAAAAAAGAGGTACCATGAAGAAAACACTTTTATTGCTTTAAAAAAAAAACGGTTTAGTGTTCAAATCTCTCCATATACACTTTCATCCCATACAAGCATAAAAGAGACTTCATCAGAACTGAATCAGACGCCTGTTATAAGTGCTTTTATACCCTATGTCACATATTACAATCAGTTGATCCAATAATGTTTAAAAATTATTAAAAAATTAATGCAATGTTGAAAACACATGTAATAAAACAAACCTGCACTGGAATGAAACCAGCTGTTGAAAACAATTATCTAACCACTGTTAAAATGTGACAGGAATGAATGTGTTAAGTAGAAAATAAAAAATAGGTCTGTACAACTGAGGTACAAAATGGCAAACCACCTGAATCATTCAAATCAAATATGAATTATAAAACTTACAAAAAGTTTATGCATCCAACAAACATATTAAGAAATCAACACTATTGAATTCAAGCTAAAAATAATATACTAAATAGATAAATGAATATTCATTTTACAACAAACAATATATTACACTGTACAAATGCTGTAATAATTTGGCAGCTCTTAACTTTAAGATAGGTGTAATAATAACTTTCTCGTTAACACAAGGAAAGAGACAACTGCCAATACAGCCCCTTGTATTCTGAGATGGTCTTCCATGCACCATCTCTCTTATCCCTTTTCACAATCTCTAAAATACCAAATGAAAATTTCATAAAACTGTTGCAAACTAAAGAATGCTTATAAAGTGCATTGTTTAAATTAGCATTCTTTATATCATAACAGTGCTCAAATTCTCTTCATTAATGACCTTCTGGTTTTACCAACATAAAAGGCACAACAGCCAGCATATTTTGCATATACACTACACTAAAAGAGTTATACTACATTATGCTACATTAATTAATGGTCATTCCCAACCCTTATAGATGAAGCATCCAAAATATATTTGCATTAGGAACAACTTCCGCACTTAACTGCTCCTCTCTTACTGGTATTACTAGAGGGCTTGTTTCTTTCAAATATTCTTTTGATGCTATTAGAAATTTTATGCACAAAATGTGGTTTGTCCTCCAGTAACTTAGAAACATCCTCTCTAGCTCTAAAAATATTCCAACGTCTTAGTCCGACGACCACTGAGTAACAAGGATCACTGTTCAGTTACATTTAGCTTATTCTCAACAGACTATAAGGTAGTCTACAAGGCTTGAGGATTTCATTAACTGTGATCTTGTAAATACAGACAGAGATTTAACTGATGTAAATGGGAATTAAGTATTTGATTTGCATGACGTGTACTACTTTACATTACTTGGGTAACATTCTACAGCCAGTTTTAATGCTATTAATGATTAAGCAACATACATCAAAAACATTCTAAAATACATAACACAACAGCTCATCAGTCCTGTTGCAACGTCTAACAAGAGTGAAGTAAAAATCACCAGGGATTAATATGAAAATGAAATCATGAGTTGACAGAAAGCACTGCTACAACTAGGTTAACAAAGTCAAAATGCCCATGCCTTACTGGTCCAATATCAGTTGACCACAGAGTTATTTATAGTTTAGCTTCTAATACACAACTTATAGAATTCTTTTAATCCCTTAAACTTGGCAAAAGTTAAAACCATCACAGTAGCAGCTGTAATCTGCTTCTGACTGTATGCAAATTACATGTACTTTCTGAACCACAAATTTATAAGATATGCTCAATTTGTCTTGATTTAGTCTTTACAGGAAACCTCTACAGAGTATAAACTGGCTTAGCAAGCTATCATCTGTAGACACACATCCCTATAAACATTTGTTTCTTTCTTCTTTAATATGTTAGTTACCTCAGTACAATGCTTTATGTAAATAATTGCATTCCTGGTCTTAATATTTATTGTACTAATGTTGCTATTATCTCTTTAGTGGAGCTTATCTCCTCGGGCCTCTACTGAAAATGGACATATATCCAGTTAGACTAGCCTGGTCAACAAATGTAAAATAAAATAAAAATAAAATAAATTTAAATCAGACAGCAGTATGAGCTTGGAACAAATGCCAGGATACTTGTTAAGTCCACATCATACTCTGTTATCAAGCCACTATATATATATGGTTTAACCTTGGATTGCTGACAGGGTACATACCCACCTTCCTGGAAAATATCACATAGTACCAAGTCTACAAATCAGGAGACCGTTGTGGGATCTCTAATTACAGACCACTACACTTAACCAGTATCTTTGGTAAATGCCTCAAAAAGAACATTTTTGAGCTTCTTACAGACAGCATTGAACATACCGTTTCTACAGTCCATTAAAGAAAGATCACGTATGCCCTACCATACAGACTTCTATGAGATTTACTCTACAGTTTTCTATACACATCTTTCACTAGCTGGCATATATACAGACCAATCCAAGTTAGTTGATACTGGGAGCAGCATACAATCCTAACATCAACATTAGATGATGCATAGTCAAAATGCTGAAAGAAAAAGAACAGGGTTACCGTCACTGGTTATTAGCCAAAATGCTCTACTACCAGTATGTGTCCCCCTCAAAAATTAGTCTTGGGGCCTGTTATATCCAAAATCTTGTTCATTAAAATTTCTGGTTAAGTAAATACACTGATAACTGTAAAATAATGGTTACAGTCACCTGTAATGATGACGCAATCACCTTTAGTCTGTCTCTCCAATTAATATGCCTCTCAGCGGGTCTACTTCAGATCACTGAAATCCCATTTCACTGATATTCATTTCACCGAGAACAAATCACCTACATTTCACAACACTGACAACTCATTTCAACGACAGCTTACAATGCTAAATTTCAAAAGACAAAATGGGAAACCACAGACAAACACACTCACAAAACTAATGATTACCTCTTTCCACAACTTAAAAACTACTTACTTATCCTGTTAACTGAAACCAGACAATACAAAACCAAACCAAGTGGGGGGGCTATGCCTCCCAAACCCTGCCTAACTATATATACTAACTCCAGAATCGCACTACAGTGGGGAAAAGGGCATATACCTTTTACTTGCATCACAGTACTCTACACACTGCCACTGCTGCTGGGAAGTCTATAGCTTACAATTCAGTGAAATGAATTTTCAGTATTTTGAAAATTAGGTGATTTGGTCTCAGTGAAATGAAAATCAGTGAAATGGGATTTCAGTGATCTGAAGTAGACCCCTCTCAACAAATATTTAACTAACAACCATGCAATTTTTTTCAGTTGAAGTGGAAGGACATACCCTTCTGTTAAACTACTGCTAACAGACTGTATAATACCCATCGCTTCCTCTGCAAATGATTTTGGGGTCAGGATTAAAAATAAACGTATCTTTAGTGATAAGGCTGATACTCAATTTACCAGCTAGTCTGTTTTCTTAGCAATTAAATATCGTAGCACTTTGCTAAAGTTTGAACTTGAATACAAGTTTAGCCCAACCTATATTTAAATACAACATTTTCTGTTATTAAGAAAATTTAACTTAATAAAAACAAAATGTCAAAAGAAAGTTTAAGTCAGATCAGTTACAACTAAAGACCATATGAGGATATTCAGTACTCAGTGGGTAACTGCAGTTTATACTTGTTTATACCTATAGGAGGATATAGAAATTAGATTTTGTCCAAAAGCTGAAAAAAAAAGCTAGAGTTTTAATTATTCAGTAAACTACTGAAACTGAATTATACATTGGTTTTGTCTCATATGCCTGAACCACAATATCTGGCGCTTTGCTGAATCTTAAGATTAAGATTGTCACAATATACTCAAGCAGCCAATGTTGGGATTCAAACCTACCTCTCCTTGTTAGAAACCTGAGCTTTAATATAGTAGCACTACTTTCCTCTTGGGTAACCAGGCAAACTGTACAAAACCCAACTTTCTACTCATTAGAGTGACCTGGAAGTTCAAAGTCAGTCACTTACTTACTCACATTCATACACGATACAATGCATGTAAGATTCAAACCCAATTCTCCAGGTTGCACTAAATTCAAAGTTTACTTGAACATTTTGACTACATAAGCAGCTAGTACTTAATGTACTATGTTTTCTCATCAACAAGATCATTTTCTGCAGTCCTATTATACATTTAGAAATTTCAAACAAACAAAAAAAGAAATACCCCCTACTCCAAAAAATCACAAAACATACCACACAATCCAGGAAACTTTGTAGGTGATTTCAACATCATGACAACATACCTATTTTCCCATAGTACAGAGCAGGTACATGGCAGAAATTAAAGTTAATGAATTTCTTTATATGCACATGCAAATCAGTTACAAGACATTAAGTGCTGATACGCACAAGTGAAGCAGATCTTTTACAGCCATTAGACAGAATAAGAATTAATCGATTTATTTATTTTTATTTATTTACATTTGTTGACCGGGAGTATCCAACTGGACGTAGGTCCATTTTCAGCGGAGGCCTGGGGAGAAAAGCTCCACAGTTAAAATATACAGATAGAAGTTACATTGGATTTACATAGCAATTAACAATTTGATTAACATAGCAATTAACAATTACAACCATAGTTACAGATGAAGAACATAGTACATCAGTAGACAACTAGAATCTTTATCATCTGCAAAGTACAGAACAGACATTAACAATTGTTACAATAAGAAGTTCCTGCTGTATAATAAGTAGTAGGCTTATGAGCATCCAAGCTTGCTATAATCAAGGTAGCTAGTGGGGTGGAAAGAAAGGTAGTGGGTGGATGGAGTGGGTGATATTAGAGGGGAGTTGCAAGGGCATAGCCAGCATGTTTTTAGGTGCGCTTTTAGTAAAGTTTTGAAGTGGGTGCATGATGGTATGGAGGTAATTGTGGGTGGGATGGAGTTCCATAACTTGGCTATGGAGCAAGAGAATAGTGCTTCACCAGCAGACGTATTGGCTTTAGTGATCTGCAAGTGATTTTGTTGCTGGATCTTAGTGGTCTGGTGGTGCGATAGGGTTGGAGTAGATTCTGGAGGGATGGGACATTTAGTGGATGGTTTTTACTAGTTTGTGGCGAGTGTGAGTTGATACCATTGAAGGAGGTAAGGGAGTTCAAGCCAGCCCAGTTCAGCAAGTGAGAGACAGTGGTGACTACGGTAGGATGCCCCTGTGGCGAATTTGGCGATTTTGTTGTTGCAGCTCTCTAGCTTGTTTAGATCGCAATGCCTTAGGTTGGTATATATTGGAAAGGCATAAAGTAGAGTGGAGATAAGGTGGGAATTTGCTATTGAAATCTTTGCTGCTTTGGTGAGAAGTTGCTTATTTCTGTATAATGCTCCTATTTTTTTGTGGACTTTTTTATGGTCATGGATATGTGAATGTCAAACTTTAGTTTATTGTCTATTTCCACTCCTAGCAATTTGGTGTGTTCTGTTGGGTGTATAGTGGTATTGTCTTTTGCTGAGATGTTAAAGTGAAAGTTGTTCTGAGTATGTTTGATGGGTTGGAAGATGAGTAGTTTAGTTTTGTTTGGGTTGAGTATTAATTGGGCATCGGATAACCAAGCTTCAACAGAGGAAAAGGCTTCCTGTGTGACTTTTTGCAGTTTGGGTAGGGACTGGGCTGAGCATATAATGGGTGAGTCATCTGCGTATTGTATGTGTGCGCCATGTTTGGTGGCAGAGGCTAGATTATTGGTAAATAGAGAAGAGTAGGGGTCCAAGGATGTATCCTTGGGGAACCCCTATACAGACAGGTAGTTGGGGAAATGTCATTCTGCCAAACAACGGATTGTTGGCGGTCAGACAGGTAACTCTGAAACCAGTTGGTGACTGACTGAGAGAAGGATAGGTTATTGAGGACAGAGATGAGCGGTTTGTGTGGGACCATGTCAAATGCTTTAGATAGGTCTAGGAAAGTAGCACAGGAGAGATAGCCATTGCTTTTATGCTGAAGGATAGTGTTAGTAAAGGAGAGTAAGGCATGGTGGTGCTATGGTTTGGTCGGAAACCATGCTGAGTATAGGAAAGGAGGTTGTTAGTAAGGAGGTAGTCTGGGACCTGAGAGTGAATGCATCTCTCTAGTATTTTGGAGAGTGGAGAGAGAATAGTTATGGGGCAGTAATTGGTTAGTTCTGTGGAGGGACAGCCTTTGTGAAGGGGAATTATATGTAATACTTTCCATAGTGTGGGAACGTAACTTTCTGACAGAGATTGGTTAATCAAGATGGATACTGGGTAGGCCAGAGCATCAGCTGCGATTTGTAGGTATTCACTTGGGAGGTTTGTCTGCTGCTAATTTGGTGGGCTTAAGTTTAGTTAAGAGTTTATTTTATGTTGGAGGTAGGTACAGGAGAAAAAGAGAAGGCAGTGGGGAGATTACTAGTTGAAGGTGTGGGTTGGAGGGGAGGGTGGTTGTGTTGTTTAGCTAGTGATAGTATGGTTTGTGTGAAGTGTGTGTTGAATGAGGTAGCAATATTTTCGGAGGAGTGAGGGATGTTAGGAAGAGGGGTACTGACTTTAACTGGGTGGAGGATGGAGTTTATGGAGGACCAGAATTGTTTGGGGTTGTGTTGGGAGGAGTCTACGGCAGACTGGTAGTATTGAAATTTGTCCTGTTTTATTAGCTTTCTGACTCTATTGCATAGTTCTAGGAATTTGTCTAGTTGAGGGGGCTTTGGTTTCGTGCCAGTGCTCCCAGGCTTTATCCCTGTTTTTCATTTCTGACTTAGTGGTTTTCTGTAGCCATGGGTAGGGTTGTGCTTTGGTTCTGGAAAGTGCGGGCATGGTAATTAAGGAAGCTCAGGAAGGTAGTATTAAAAATTCAACTGCGTCATCAAGACTGAGGTACTTTAGAGAATGCCAGTTACATTATTTGAGGGATGAGATGAATGTGAGTGGGTTAAAGTTTAGTTTTTTACGCATTTGACGGTAGATGACAGGTTTAGCTTGGTATAGGTATTTTTTTAGTAGGAATGATGGGGAGTGATCACTGAGGCTATCTGATAAGCAGCCTGTTATATATGACTGGGGGCTCTTACTGAGTAGTATCCAATCCAGGGTAGTGTGCTTGTTGGAGTTTTTATTTATCATGGTTGGCGACTGGACTAGTTGGGTAAAGCCATGAAGGTTTACATGACTGGTTGGATGGTTGCCAGAACAGGATTGCCAGTCAATATTGAAATCACCTAAAATTATAGTTTCTTGGGGGAGATGGTGGGTAGACCAGCTGAGGAGGTTTTCCAGTGGAGGGATGTTTTGGCCAGGTGGGAAGTAGCATCCAATTATGTTGATGGTTTTATTTTGGTTTATTTTGAGGTTGGTACATATTATTTCTTCATTGCCTATTTGTTGAGCTGATGATTTTAAGATCTGAATGTTTAGATGCTGTTTAAATATTGTAGCTACACCGCCCTCCTTTCTTGTTTAGCCGGTCTACTCTTAGTATGCCGTAACCGGTAGGGAGGATTTGCTCACTAGTAATGTGAGGTTTTAGCCAGGTTTCTGTCAGGATGACTATATCTGGGGTGTACAAGTCTATGGTGGCATGGAGTTCATGGACTTTGTTGGATATACTTCTAATATTTAGGCTTAGTAGAAGGAAGTAACTTGGCTTTCTATTGGCTGTGATTTGGGAGACGTTGTGGTTTCTAGTCTGATTATGACGATTAGGGTTGGAGATGGTAGGGCCAGGGTTGGGGTGGATGTCTCCACTTAGGGCTAGTTTTGATATGCATGAGGTTATTAGTTTACTCAGTTTTTGAATGTGTTTATTAGGGAAACTTTATGACTGTGCTCTGTGGGTAATAGGTATGGTGGGAGGGTTACTATGTTAAGTTGTAGGGATGCTTTATGTTTGAGTAATGTAGTTGAAAGAATATGCGGGGGGTGCATAGGGATGGTTCTTGAGTTGGAGGGAGGGGAGTTGAGTGAGGGTGAGACATGAGTGATGGTGTGAGTAGTAGTACAGTGGTAGTGGTTGAGTGGGGGAATGATGGAGTTTTGGTAGGATGTTAAGATATGCAAGGAGAGTGCATGCAGTGAGCATAGGTATGGTACGCTTATACATGTTAGTTGAGGAGGAGTGATAGTAGTGGGAAGATGGAGGAGGTAGTGTTGGGTTTAGTGCCGTGGTTGGCTGTTGGAAAGATGGGAGGAGTTTGTGAGTGTAATAAAGGTAGGACCAAGCGGGTAGAGACCCTTGTTAGTTGCTCTTACGAGGGGGCTGGAAACAATCAGGTAACAGAGTAAACTGATAAAAGAACATATGATAGTGAATGTGGAGACTCAGGTAGGTACCCTGTATTTCCACAAACTATCAGTTAGCTGTGCCCCAGTTCAGGCAGTTTTAATAAGTTTAAGAGCTGAGCATAATGTGCTCAAAGGGTGGTTGTAGTTTTAAAAATGGTGCCTGCCACAGGTAGTATTTATTAACTTTGGGATTGGCTTAAGGTAATAAACAGGGAAGGGGAGGGTGAAGAACAAGTGTGTGAGCAGGCAATTCTTTTGTACTGCTGCTAATGAGCCAAAGCAGAGACAAGTTTGTGCTTAAGAAACAATCAGAATTGACCGACGACTGCTCTGAAGCTGTAAGTCATTTCTTAACCATTTCTCAGGTGGAAAAACAGAATAACCTTGTATCGGTAGGCTACTGTGGTCTCAATTTAAATTAACAAACACACAGTATTTGATCAGTTATGGATACTATTTGCTAACAGAAGGGAATAAGAGAGAAAATGGAAGATAAGTGTGTGTGGTGGGGGTGCTGCTTACAAGCCAAAGCAGAGTGCTCTCCAGGGGAAAATGAATATTGGCTCAAACAGGTAGACACATACTCAAAGTTAACTTTAGCTGTTTGCAGACAGTTCAGACCTGGACTGTGCTTTTCTTATAAGAATGATAAAGGTGGTGCCGCAGTTGAATACTTAGAGAGGTATTAGGTTGGAGAGACACTGAGCTCCTCATGGGGCCTGTAGCAGAGTGGATTGTAGTTTTTTTTATCCATCTCAAGAAGACTAAACAGTTTCGTAACAAAAAAGAATAAAAAAAATATGACAATCTAAAACGCGTAGGTTAAACTGTGTTTATCAATCAAGCCAGATTTCATATTTACTTTTCTAACCTCTTGTGGCACTGCATTTCAGTATCATTAGCAAAGATAATTAATATGATGGGCACCTTCCCTTACAAACATAAAACTAGTACGAAATGTTAAAGCAGGGCTCTAACCCAGACAATTCAACGGCACTGCACTGGTATTTGTCAAAAAGATGCTATGGATTAGTCACATAAAAGTTACACCACAAAAACAAACAAAGGCAAAAACTGCAGATGTATTAATAAAATCTTCAGATTTGTATTGTGATTTTATATCATATGTATTCTTAATTCTAGAAACTCCATTGTTTGATGGCTGCACAACTGTACTAAATACCCATGATGGCATTGCTGATCTGCAAGACTCTTCTCCCCCCTCAGCATAAGTTATTTAAAGGAGTTTATAAATGAGTTACGTCAGTACAGTGCGTCACTCACAGGATTTTAAAGTAAAACTCAAACCTGCTGAGACATTTTAATGGCTGGTCTTTATCTTATGTCTCATGTAAACAGTAAGCAATACGATATGAAAAGGCTGAGCATTACATTAGTAGGCACTGTGTGTGCTGCAAAGCACAAAGTTTTAGCATAAGCACAACATGCAGTAATACCTGCAAGTATGTGTACCAATGAGCACCTCACTGTGTTCATTAAACAGCCACCATGACGGGTGGCAGAAAAGGTAATTACACACATTCCTAAATTTTCCTATAACACAATTTATTATAATCAAATCTGTACACTGCTAGAAAGGAAAAAAAATCTTTATGAAAAAAAATAGAAATGTGATGTAATATCAAATTTTTAATACAGTTATTTACCAACATATTCTTTACTCATAAATGAAAAAAAATGCCAGACTTATGAATTATGTAAAGTATTGTCCCAGATGGCATTTAATATAACTCGGCTAATATACGAGAGAGGACAGATTTTATTTGTTGTCCCTCTGAACCTATTTATTAAAAGTAAATCCCATTAAATCCAAACATCATAAATATTAACAACAAACATTTGTACTGACACTATGAATTACTGATTCCACGCTGTCTGCAGCATCTGAAGACATCTGTAGAGCTCTTCAATTTAAAACTGGCTTTGTGATTTAAGGAATTGCTCAATGAATTAATGTATACTTATAAACAAATCTTGTGGGTCTGTTTGCAGAAATTTACTTGCACCTGCCTCATTTGCCTAATTCTGACCTCAGGCAGGTATCTTCCTTTCACTCCCACTGCTCAGTTTTGCCTTGAGGCAGTCATTTTTCTTTGATACTGTCTTTCTATTGATAAGAAACCTGTTCTGCCTCTTTTGTCTGCAACTGCTGTTTCCTTTAGAAAATGCACTTCAGTGTACCAGTTTTCTGAATGGCCATCAACAAAGACCTAACTTATTATATCATAGGAGGTTACTAGGCTAATAGCACTAGGACCCTTACAAACCTAGCTGAGTACAACCTCTATTCCCAAGAATATCAAGGTATTAAGCGGAACTAAATCAACAACTATATGTTTCTGTTATTCCAGTTTTGCTTTCTGACTTCATTGTAACAGTAGCTCATATGACAAAAAAAAATTAAAACTAGCAGAGATGTCGCAAATGCAGTTTATAAAGGAACAGTTTTGCCGATATCTGTAGCAAGTGCAGCTACCACAGCTTTTCTATTATTCTAAACAATACCGTTTTCTTTGTTTTGGAAATGCAGCATAATTAAGATTTTGCACTGTTTGAATGCAGTTCATAGGCAGAAGCCTATGGAAGGGTGAAGGTTATGCTATTCTACATAAGCCCTTTTTGAGTACAAATGTTCCAAAAATGCATATTTTGCTACCTGTTTAGGACAGTGCCATTAAAACCATATTTCTCTTTGTGGAAGTAGTTAGTGAATGCCGTAACTTCTCAAAGACTACTGAACTGTCCAAGAAGAAAGGACAACAGTGACATACAGAGGAATGATAGAAATACGCTTCACTAGTCTTAAAATAATCAACAGAAAAAGGATTGGTTTGAACATAGTTCTGTTCAATCTACTTTAATATTTAACAGAGTATAGAAATGAAAAAGTAAGTTAATAGTTCAGACGATGAACATTGTTTGCACAAATAATATGCTTGATTTTGCTATACAAAGCATACAACTTACAAGAACACAGTGTACTAAACAACTGGTATTTAAAATCCTGTAAAAAGTCACTGACATGAACAGCATACCTTTTAGAAGACAAGTGAACCAGGGTGTGGGTGCATATGTGCATATATATATATATATATATATATATATATATATATCTATATATATATATATATACATATATATCTATATATATATATATATATATATATATATACATATATATATATATATATATATATATATATATATATATATATACATATATATCTATATATATATATATATATATATATATATATATATATACATATATATCTATATATCTATATCTATATCTATATCTATATATATATATATATATATATATATATATATATATATATATATATATATATATATATATATATATATATATATATATATATATATATTTATATATTTGTTTTTTTTTTTTTTTGATAATTGAAAGGCAGCATAGTGGCACATCAGATATAGTGGTCACTTCACCGCGATGAGTGGATGGGAAATAGGAAATACACCCCTGGGATCACTTCTGCGTCTCTGCTTGACAGTGGTACAGGAAAATAACTTTCTTGGATGACGTAAGCCAGGGAACCTTGTGGCTAGGCTTACGTAGGCCCTTGGGCCGATAGCCTAGCACCTACCTATGAACCTAAGAGGCTCTCCGGTTCAATTCTTGGCTAGGGTGCTGTCTGTGTGGAGTCTACATGTCCCCACTGTGTTGTGTCTGCTATAGAAGGACAGTCGTGGCAGGGCTAGATACCCAGCAGTGTGAACCTTGGCTCTAAATGACTGTCACTGTTTATGTGACAGCCTGACACCATGTGCAATAAGAGGAAAAGGGGACGAGGATGGATGGAATTCAGTGCAGCCAATCAGTGTGTGGGTATTTTGGAGGTAGAACGAAACTGGAATATCCAGAGAAACCCACACAGAGAACGGGGAACAAATGAAACTGCATACATACAGTGACCAGATGTAAGAACTCAGTGCCACCACTGTGTCATATTTTAGATGAGCTTTACTACAAAATATTTGGGAAGGAGAATCTTAACAGGAATTTCAACAAAAAATAAGGTTTGTTAATGAAGTTTAACTACCATTTGATTCTCTGTTTCAGTCCCCAATACAACATGCCTCAAGCTACACAGACTGTTCATTTTCACACACTCTTTCAAAGGACGACAACTATTCAGTAGAAGTTTAGAAATCACCACAATACAGAGGGATGTGATTTTCATCTACTGACTGCCTTTACAGGGTGTCTTTGATGGAGAGATGTTACTGCAAGTATACATGTCTATTCAGGTGGTTTTTTTTCTGCAGTGGATGTCATGTTAATGCCCAAGAAATGACATGCCTCCAGCTCACCCTGGACATCTCCAGTAACTGTTGTGGCAAGGAAGGATCCATCTTTCTGACCATAGGAGAAGGTAAAACAGCCGTCAGTCATTTCCTCCTCTGCCACCCCAACTGTCTCTCTCTCATATCAGAGAAGCTAGTTAAACAAAGGTCACAAGTGATGTGGACTGATGTCCTACCCCACACACAACACACACAATTTTATTTTTATTTAACATTTGTTGACAGGAAAAGTCCGACTAGGACACAGCCTATTTTTAGCAGAGCAGAGCCCCGGGTAGAAATGCTCCAGATGCATGTCTTTGGAATGGTTTGTGGAAACCGGAGTACCCAGAGAAAACCCACATGAACGCAGGGAAAACATGCAGACTCCACAAAGAAGGCAACCCAGCCGAGAACTGAACCGGAGGACCTCTTGCTGTGAAGCAACAACATTAACCACTGCACCGCCCTATTATTAGAGATCAGTTATTCTGCATTTAGCAAACAGAACCGGATGCAGTTACACATGATTCTGACTTCAGGGCTGGGGGAGAACTCTGGTCACATCTGGGAAGTGTACAGAAGAGCTGCTTGCATGTAATCCCAAAAATAAAAACATTTAACTAATCTTCTTTAAACCCCAATATATACTACAATAAATGCACACAAAGATGTATATTTATGAAAATAGTGTTAAAAAGTATTGATTTCTAATAGCTAAATGTGTATGAATGACCATTACACAGCAGTGTTCAAAAGGAAAGTGTTGGCTGTTAAATCTTAGCCCTGGAGTAGTAAGAATTAAAAACACAATTGCTCGAGTTTACTTTTTATGTGAGTACCATAAATATACTGTAAAAAAGCAAAATATTTGCCACTGGGCAATATCAACAAAATCTGTTTCTTTGATACGGATACAAACTAATCAAGCTCTAAATTTTCAGTGCTTCACAGGGGTGTTGTGCTTGGTTCCTGGATACACCAATGAAACAAAGTTTTTGTTTTCCACTGTCAAATGTGTGGAATGAGAAGCTATTAGCTAGCTGAAGTGCTACCACCCTCCTCTAGTCATAGCTACTGCATAATTACCAAAAGTCTCAACTAAAACCTGTGGCAGTCACTGATGACGTTTATATGGGATGTGGGAACCTAATATGTTTCTTAATGTACTTTTCCTTAAGGAAAGGCGCTAGTTTTCTCCCTACAGCATCACAGGGCATGTACAGTGCCTAGGTTTGTACATCCATTCCTAGTAAACTGAGAAAACTGAATGGTTGACCCCAAAATTGTCACATGATGAGGAATATTTTTATGAAAGTGTATGAGATCACCTTAACTAGCTACATTTACTCTATTAAACACAGACACACACACACACCTGCAGCTATGTGCTATATAAACAAAGAAATAATCCCCTGGAAAAAGAGTAGAAGTTATTTTAAAATTTACCATGCTGTCTAAAGTTAAGCCAAACATTCTGCAGGGTGGCTAAAGTCTTGAACAACTAAATTATCTTACTCCACTGAACTTCATATTTATTATTATAATTTATAATTCATATATTTATAATATGAAGTATGCTTAACATTTATTTTGTACAGCTCTCCAAAAATGTGTGTGGACATGCTGGCAAACATGCCGTTTACTCAAAAGGTTTCCCCGCTCTCTATTTAGCTCATCCACAGAGTTGCCAATACTGGGGTACCTGCTTCATCTTGGTTTAACTTAAAAAATGTTGTCATAAGACTTTTGAAATCTGGCATGCTAATTGCTAAAAGGAGACACAAAAACAAGGAAGTTTAATGGATACCCAAACCTGTACTTAAACTGCATTAGAACTGAACTGCAAATCATCTGACATATCTTAAAAGAAAGGAGGCAAAGAGCAACACTATGTACAGTAAGCAACATGAAAGTGAGAAAACAAAGAAGCTGAAGTACTTAATGTCAGAGTGACCCTCAACATAAATTCATGCATACAATCATTCATCTGCAAACAGGTGAAATGCACAAACCTCTTTGCTAGGATGACCATGAAGCATTGAAACGGTTTAAGAGCACTGAAACGGTTTAAGAGGGTTCCTCTGCGCTGTACTCCAGGTGCAAACATAGACTAGGACAGTGAAACAAAAGGGTATAGGATGATGCTTGGAAGCAATTTATACCCTTGACCCTCCCACACTGCAAGATTCCTCACTGTATATTTCTATAGTTTAATCCAATTGAACCCCTTCAGTCCATAATCTGTAGACAAAACAGGTCAACAATTATGTTGTGTCAGCAAAAAAAATAATCTGTCATAAACTGAAAAAATACATGCTGGGTGCCTTTCTGACTGAATAATGTATGGACAAGCAAGGTTAACACCAACATCAAAACAAATACCACAGTAAATGAGGGACAGTAAAAGACAGACAAATTCAACCACGACAGGTTTTGTCCGTCAAGAACACAGCTGTGCTAGTCTTGGGGATACTAAATAGTACTAGAAACATAACCCATCATAAGACATCTGACCTCATATGGAAGCATTTGGAAAGAGGACTCTATTCTTGCTAAATTTTGCCAGGTTAGCTGTGACCAGGATCTGACATTCTGCACATTTATCCTTATTACTAATCTTTTACTTTCACCTGCAGACTGTTGGTTATAATGCCAGATTGAAGAAACTCCAGCTCTATTCAGTCGCATACCGTCTGCTCAGAGGTGACATGTGCCTGACATACAAGGCCATGTCCAACCCGGAATTAATGGACATGCTCCACCTCAAAAAATCCAAATCCACCAAAACCACTAGAGCAAGTGACTTAAACCTTAGCACGGATATAAATAGGACGTGCTGGAGGGATAGATTTATCACTCAGAGACTCCCTATGCAGTGGAATAAAATCCCGGTCCATGTGAGGCAGAGCACCTCGCTGGCTCTGTTCAAGAGAAATCTTGACCTGTGGATGGGAGATCGTAGGTTTACCCCGGGAATAATCTCTGTGTCACTGCTGGACAGAGGCACAACAAACTAATGGGCACAGTATTTTTTCATATAAGGGGTGGCGTAAGCCACAAAACTTTGGGCTAGGCTTATAAATGCCTTAGGGCAGATAGCCTAGTATAAACCTATGAACCTATGATACCAGACTAGCACTGCTTTAGGGATTTCGCTTTCTTTTAACACTCTTTCCTGTGGGACTCCCCTCTTGATCTTTATCCACTGTCCTCTTATCATTTAACTTTTACTTTCTTCTTTCTTACAGCCAACAAATAGTTAGTCCATGCCACTACTTCTAGGTTAACTCCCAAATGGAATAACATGCATATCAACACTGCAAAATCAATTGGGACAAATGTATTACCAATGCCTAGAAATCCAAGGAAACAGCTAGCAACAACAGAAAAATCCACAAAACGAAAGCTGAAACCAAAATTGGGTAACGGATGTGTAGTAAACACTGAACAAAAGCCAATACACAAAGTACATGAAAATACTTCTTTAATGAACCATTAACAGCACGGACTCATTCACACTAAGCGCTTTCATTCATACTAATGTGGACTTCATCAGCTGAAGTGTAGGTAAAAGCAAATTGTTAGTGTCTGTGTCTTACTTCTGTGAAACAGGAATGGTTAAAAATAAGCAAGCGTTGCTATAATTTGTCAGTGTCTGTCTTTTACTTCTGTAAAGAATTTCTTGTACAAATTAAACAAAAAAAATCCAAACGATAGTACGATAGCAGCCATGCAGACTGTAAACCATGCATGTTTAATGCTCAGATAACAGGAACAGACTCCTTTTCAAACTCCTAAAAGCAATGTGAAGGTTTTTGGCACTACTACACATTTACAAAAACAGTTTCAATTGTTTCATCCACTCCTATCTGTGGTGGTATGTGCAATTTGCAACCACGAAAATCTGATTTCAATAATACGCAAGTACAGTCTTATCTTATGTATAACTTTGCAGTGAAAAGTAGAATAAGGAGGAAAGACAGAAGCTGTCCAGAGTAACAACTGTCTTAAATGTAATATTTGTCTGTAGAGCATTTAAGTGGAAAATTTACAAGCTGGACAAGCACAGAGCCACATATTTCTAAGTGTTGATATAGCTTTTTGTCCTAGAACTGCAATTCTGTAGCTTTTGAACATTTTGTAAATAACTTTCCTTTATCCAGTCAATTTAGATCGATATAAAAACAGAGTAATTTAAACATTCTCAGCATGAAATATTTGGGAGAAAAGACCTTCAAATCAAGCTCTATCATCCATACAGTAATTATTCCTTAAAAGCGGAGCATTTCCACGCCAAAATCAATTTTATAAAGGAAAACCTTAAAAACATGACATAGCAACAAGAAGCTCAAGTAAAGGACACCGATAACTCTTTCACGGACTCAGAAGTGAGGATGGAAGAGGAAGAAACACAAATGGACTTTATTTTGTTTCAAAAAGGAATAGCTGCTGAATAGACTAGATGGCCTACAAAACAGAGAAAGAAAAAACAGTTCGAGAATGCATAGGATATAAGTATGGAATAACTGAGAAAAAGGAGGACAGTATGATTAATTTCTCAACCATTGTGTTTGTCCCAAACCGCTTATTAAAATTAGCAAGAACAATATAAAATTTGATAATGACTTTTCCACTAAGACTATAGATAGAAGGAAAGCTTGCTGGCCCCTAACAAAATCTCTCAAAATATTAAAAACATAGATTTTCTACAGTGCAAGACTTGGCATACTTCTTGGAAATGAGGGAACAGGCAACACATTGAGCGAAGCTATTTCTTATGTACACAACAATGATAGTGAGTGTTCTGCCATTTCACACTGAGCTTGATCGAAGGAAGGACACTGAGGAAACTCAGAGCTATAATATATAACATTAAGTATCCTGTTTTTTGTTTATTTTGTTCTTTATTTATTTATAGCACTTTGTGTACTGTGTATTTTTCTAGCTAGTTTCACTGTGTGTGAGGTATTAACTGTAAATTGTCCACTTTTATTAAGCATCTGTTGGGTTGTTTGTTTCTAATAACTTGTTGCAGTTAAACTCTTTTTTCTAGAGGCTCCTTTTAGCTGTTTAAAACTTTCATTTAAAGGCTCACTGCTGCTTTTCAGCTGTGAGATACATTTCTGCAGTTTGTTTCCCACCCTCCCTCGCTGTTGGTATAGTGTTTTTATAGTTGGTGGCTTTGCAGTTGCCCGCCCCTAGTGTAAATTTGATCTGGGACCCTCCTCCCAGTCTAGTGTCATTACCTCATTCTACCCAGTACAGGGAGAACATTTGAGAAGGCCAATCAGCTTAGTTTCTCCTACTCCTTTCTCTCTTTCCACTTAAAAAAATATATATATCTGCTTTTACTGTATTTGTGTTTCTTCCTACTTTATTTTGCTTTTGCATCATCTTAAAAGTACTCAATTGTATTTATTACTGCTTGGTGTAACTCATTCTAAGCCTTTTAGTTTAAGCACTTGGGCTTCAGACCAGTTGTTTTACATTAAGGTTTGTGGTCTGCACTGTAGTGGCAGAACAGGTAGCTTACATCCTTCTAAGTTGGGAACTGCTGATTGAGGGCTCAGTGTCTGTTATTCTAAAATTGTATTAATTCTGGTTTAAGAACTTGGGCTTCAAGCCAGTTATTTTACATTATGAGGGTTCGTGGTCTGCACTCTTGTGGGAGGAGAGGCTGGACTCTGCCCTTCTGAGCTGGGAATTTCTGGTTAAAGGCTTATAGTGCCTGCATATTTGAACTGCTTCTTACTGAAATTGGTACACCTTGTTTGCTGTAGCATAGACTAGATCCAGGCCTGCTGAATCTAGCTTTGTTTGTATAACTTGAGCACTAATCCAGGCATTCTTTAAAGTATTCAATTGTATTTATTACTGCTTGGTAGTAACTTGATTAAAGTGTAGCTATCATTCTAAGTCTTTTGGATTAAGCACTTGGGCTTCAGACCAGTTGTTTTACATTAGGAAGGTTTGTGGCCTGCACTGTGGTGGCAGGACATGTAGCTTACATCCTTCTAAGTTGGGAACTGCTGATTGAGGGCTCAGTGCCTGTTATTCTAAAAGTGTATTAGTTCTGGTTTAAGCAGTTGGGCTTCAGGCCAGTTATTTTACATTAAGAAGGTTTGTGGCCTGCACTCTTGTGGGAGGAGAGGCTGGACTCTGCCCTTCTGAGCTGGGAATTTCTGGTTAAAGGCTTACAGTGCCTGCATATTTGAACTGTTTCTTACTGAAATTGGTACACCTTGTTTGCTTTAGCATAGACTAGATCCAGGCCTGCTGAATCTAGCTTTGTTTGTATGCTTGTTGTTTGTTTGCTTGTTATTTCCCTGAAACACTAATTTCACCTAAAACGCAGCTTTTCAGCGCTACTGTGGATCCCTAGTGATATCTGCATTGCTTACTGTACTTATTTCCTTGTTTCACTTGAAAGAATGTTACCGTTTGTCGTTTTTGCATTTAAGTTACCTGGCACTTGCTCACTAAGTCAGCACTAAAAAATTAAAAGCACTACACCCTCACAAACTGGCCCTTTTTTTCAATTATAAAGGAATTCCCAATACTATTCTAGCATGTCCAAAGGTCAGTTGTCAATCTCCTCTCCGGTCCAGCTGGTGAATCTGGGAATCTTGAAGCAATGTTACAACTGCCTCATGTACACAGACAACCCGCTCCTCCTCCCAACAAATTCCAACACATGTGAGAGATGCAACGATATAGCCAAACTGGAGGCTAAGCTCTCTCAACTCAGTACTGGCGTAACCAGTCAGGAGGAGAAAGAAACCACACTCACTACAATTCCAGTCTCACATAGACCTACCACGACAGCAAACCAAACACACAAAAACATACTCGGAGGCTCTAAATAAAAATCTGCCTAAGCAGCAGAGACCTCCAAAGCAGACACCCAAGCAACCGCTACCCCAAAACAAAACACGTGCAACACATAGCTCACAAAGCCAGTGTGCCGAACAGTCACAGCCCTTAAGGCTAAACAACACACCTGACACACTTGTAATAGGTGACTCTATTGTCAGGCACACTGACGTCCCGCTCACCAGGCTGAACAAGGAGAAGGTCACGGTGAGCTGCCTGTCGGGCGCTAGGATCTGCCACATAACACAAGCACTCAGGTCACTCCAAGGCAAGTACAAATATGACTCAGTCACTGTCCATGCTGGTGTGAATGACCTGAGACGTACCTCCCTGGACTACATGAAAAGAGACATAGAGGAGCTCTCTGAGCATGTAGCCCAGGCCGGTATGACCCTGACCTTGAGTAGCATTTTATCCTCACCAAGAATGATGCCACAATATGAAGACAAGATGATCAATTTCAACAATTGGCTTAAGTATTGGTGTCATTCAAAGGGGATCCAATGCCTGTCAGCCTGGGATGACATGCTCGACAAGCCACGATGCTTCGCTAGGGACGGCTTGCACCTGTCACCCTGGGCTTTCGGATATTGGCAAAGGCTCTTGCTACCCCCATAGTGCCTTTTTTAGGCAAGGCTCAAAAGACAAACCCACCCCCATAGGTATCACAAGGGATAAGAAACTAGGAGTAATGCTACTCAATGCCAGAAGTCTAAACCTCAAGATGTACGCACTCAAAACTCTCCTTAGCATGGAGAACATCGATATCTGTGCAGTAACAGAAACCTGGTTCAAGGCTCCGAGAGCACCCCAGCACTACCAGGTTATACCTCATACCATGCTTTTCGGCCCCAAAACTTGGACCGAACCACAAAAGGAGGGGGAGTATCAATATTCGTCAAAGATACCCACACCTCCAGGTTGGTGGCACAGCACGAAGCATCAGAGACTATCCATGTGCAACTAACAGTGGGTAAAACTGCCTTCCAGTTTATAGCTTGCTACAGACCACCCTCCCAAACCCAGGAACCCCACTCGGCCTTCCTGAGAACACTGGAAAATATGAAGGTCTCTCCAAACACCATTATATTGGGCGACGTCAACTACCCAAACAGACTGGGAGCATTACTCTAGCTCCAACACCCTAGCCCAAAGGTTCCTAGAATTTACAAACTCAAATGCTATGGAACAACTCGTTACCACTCCCACAAGAGGGGAAAACATACTGGACCTGATCATCATCAACATGGGGACTATGCTCCAGACCAGAAGTGTATTCCTCACTGGTAAGATCAGACCATAAACTAATCTCACTGGATATTCACATCCCGACCCCACCCCCTGCCCAGAAAACCACAGTGAAAAACTTCTCTAAAGCAAATTTCACACTCCTCAAAACAGAGGTGGAATCCTTCAAAGCCCCCGGGCCTGTGGAAAATACGGCCCAGACCGCAGAATCCTTTATAAACGCATGCAATCCCAAATAAAACCAAGACCCAATCCTCCAAAGGCAGATGTCCTGTCTGGTGGACCCCAGCCATAAACAAACTATACAAAAAAAGGAGGAAGCTACTACATGATAGAGCAAAATTCCAAAAAGGGAAGGCATCTCTGATCAGTATTAGCAAAAAACTACGGGCACTCATAAAATCGTCTAAGGCCAGCTTCGAGAGGAAAAATTGCACAGGACACTAAGGATAATCACAAGGCTTTCTTTAGTTATGTTAGGAACCTGGGTGGGAATTCCCAGATATGCTCAGAATTAGTCCAAAATGACAAAAAATACACCGAACCCACAGACGTTGCCAACATCCTAGCTGACAGGTTCAGCGCAAACTCCCCCCCCCCACCAAAAGGGCAAATATCTATCCCAGCAGAGTGCTGCCCCCCTGACATCTCAGATGCTCAGGTAAGAGCCGCCCCCTCCAAAGCAAAAAACACAGCATCAATGGGACCAGACGGTGTCCCGGGCTGCGTCCTACATGAACTCCAAGAAGAGCTAAACCCAAACAAAAAACTACTGTTCAATCTCAGCCTTACTACAGGATATGTACCCAAAGAGCGGCGTACAGCAACAGTGGTCCCTCTCCACAAAGGAGGTGCCTCAACAGATCCTGGAAACTATCGCCCCATAAGCCTGACTAGCTTGGTCTGCAAAGCTATGGAAAGGATCATCATGGACCTCATAAATAAAGATATTGGGGACCTACAGACACTGGATCCTACCCAGTTCAGCTTTGTTAAGGGCAGATCCTGCCTCTTAAACCTGGTCGATTTCTTTGAAACAGTCACCAAGGCCATTGACGAGGGGAATGTGGTCCACACAGCCTACCTGGACCTCGCAAAAGCCTTCGATACAATACCCCACTCTGGCATTATAGATAAGCTCACCAGCTTAAATATAAACCCCTGTGTCACTAGATGGGTTGCAAACTGGCTCAAGGACAGAACCCACATGGTTAGAATTGCTGGAGCCATGTCAGACTCCAAACCAGTTACAAGTGGCTTCCCACAAGGCTCAGTCCTGGGACCTCTCTTGTTCGGTATATATTTCTCGGAGGTACAGGCCAACACGGAAGGACTGTGGCTGACCAAGTCCGCAGATGACTGCAAACTGGGCGCCATAATCGACTCTCCAGCCGACACAAGCATCCTCCAAAAGGGCCTCATAGAAACAGACAACTGGTGCCAGAGCCATGGCCTCAAGCTAAACGCCAAAAAGTGTATAGTCATCCCCTTTGGCAAAAACAAAGTGCCCACAAATTACCACATAGGTGGTAATCCATTAAGTACAGAAGAAGTAATTAGGGACCTGGGGACCCAAGTTGATAGCAATCTCTCATTTGACAACCACGTGGCCAAAGTGGTTATAAGAACATTTTATATAGCCCACCTAATCATGAAGGGATTCACATCTAGATCAGGGGAGGTCATCATGCCGCTTTACTCATCCCTCATCAGGCCCATAATTGAGTACAATGCCCCTTTTGGGATGTACCTTACCAGATACCTGCAGCAACTGGAAAGACCCCAAAAGTACCTCACCAAGAGGATCAAAGGGCTCAAACAGATGCCATATGCTGCCCGGTTAAAGAAACTCCAGCTCTATTCAGTGGCATACCGCCTGCTCAGAGGCGATCTGTGCCTGACGTATAAAGCCACGTCCAACCCGGAATTAATGGACATGCTGCACCTCAGAAAATCCAAATCCCATCGAGCTACGCGCTTGAGAGACTTGAACCTCAGCACTGAAATAAATAGGACATGCTGGAGGGACAGCTTCATAACCCAGAGGCTCCCTTCACTCTGGAATAAAATCCCAGTCCAGGTTAGGCAGAGTCCCTTCATTGACTCTCTTCAAGAGGAATCTTGATGAGTGGATGGGAGATCGTAGGTTTACCCCGGGTATCACTTCTGTGTCACTGTTAGACAGAGGCACAGTATACTAACCTCGAAAAAGGGCATAGCAAAATTAATTTAAAATGAATGACGAAAGCCAAACACACACTGGCTAGGCTTATAAATGCCCTAGGCAGATAGCCTAGTATGAACCTATGAACCTATAAAACCACTAATTGTGAAGATACGACCTGAAATTATACTTATTCAACAGACAGGCTGAAATGATTATACTTGTTTGACTACATTTTTTTTTAACGGGATTAATCTAATGATTAAAAAAAGAATCTTTAGCTAATTTTACCTTTAATCGTAGGGTAACTACCATAACTCACAACACTTACAAGTACTTCACAACAACATACTTAGCAAGTAAAGGAACCAAAAGGTGTTGGCATTATGCAGTACACAGAACAAAGCCAAAGAACTTGAAATAAAAGTTTTTTAGTGCTTTATTTCAAGACCATTAAATAACACTAAGCATATATTGACCATAGTCTAACTTAAATTCTCAAGATTAATTTTTAGTATTTTGATGTCACTATTAAAAATTAATCTTAAGGTATTTAAACTTGTTAATCATGCCGTTAAGTCAATTAATCAACAGCTGTAAACAATTGGAAAGTGACTGTTACACCAACGAAATCAAAGACTAAGTAAAGCACTAAGAGCATAGTTAAAGAACTTCAGACAATAAAGAGTTTTCATTTAATTTATTACAAAAGCAATTTACTGTTATGTCTTCTTGTAATGGAGAAAACTGCATGAAGTCCTAATAAAGCAATGAGAAGTTCAGTGTCGTTCAAAGTTTGTGTTTAGATGCCCTTAAATAACTGGCTATTAATCTTCACATTATTGCTGTAAGCCATTCTATCACATCTTATGCAAACTGGAAAAATAAAAACTTTAGAGATTAAACACATTTTAAAATTGTGGAACAGTACACTCAGTTTATAGTTATTATAGCTTTAAGAACCTAATTAGCATATGTATGTATTCAAATGTTCAGTTTCCTTTGTTTTGTTAAAGTTGGAAAAGTAAAAGGACTAAGACTGCTTTTCTTAACAGATATTTGACTGACTGAGCCATAGGAATAACTGTCCATAATGGAAAATATGAATTTCATGCTTTTCTGGTCCCAGCGGTTCAAGTAACTTACCGCCAACTTTTAGGATGTAGAGCCATGCGAACATCTGAACTTAAATATAAATAAAGAAATTAAGGCAAAGCTACAAAGCAAGCATTTTACATATAACATACTTACTAAAATGATATTCATCAACTTCTTCTAAAATATATTGTTTGATGAAAGATTACTAAATATGGGTTTGCACAACAAAGAGTAGATGTATTCTGATTTATTGCAGGAATTGAGATGAAACACTGACTTTATGACTTAAATCCATACACCATGTTGAGATTTATTAACTTCAAATATCTTAATTATTTGGAAACTATCAACAAAAAGAATTGTTGCAGTAGATATTCTAGGTACGGTTATGTAGTAATCGAGGCAAATGTACGGTTATGCAGAAATCAAGATCCAAACGAGGGACACAACAGTAATAGTTTATTAATTTAAAATAAAGTGCAAAGATTACACATCAACGGGAAGATCTTTTTTATAGTAAAATATAATTACTGTAGACAGACTTTACTATTGCACTGCAGGAATATTTATTTATTCTGCTTTACGGATCTGAAATCAGTGTCCACTTAGTGTTATTATTTTATAAATTAATGCAGGTTATTTTACATTACATAGCAGAAATATTTTCCTTACAGAAATAATTAACTTTCTTATATTTAATGGCCGGATGGAAAAAGGACAGGTTGTAAAAAGAGATATGTACACTTGTTTTACCTGCTGCAGAGAGATTAACAATCAGTAACTGTCCACTGGCAAAAGAATATAAACCATCTTAAATGGACTATGATGGGGGTAAGGACTGCTTGCTCAACCAAGCAAGCATCCAGGAAAGCAGAGAGACTGATTTCACATGACAACATGAATCATAATGCAGATCTATATAAAGACCAGCATCCTTTGCAATTACATGTAAATGAGCTTGGCATTATTTTCTAGTACTGGAAAGTGTGCTCTAATGAAATGGAGTAATCTGCATTTTATTATTACCAAATTAGACAAAGTTCAATTTCTGCACCTTTCTGTGTATGATAGAAATGAGCCCTAAAGACAGTAGATATTATACTGCATTAATTTCAACTGTATAATTTATACCAAGTTTAATTCTTCAGTTATCTTAATTTATCTTTATAAAACAATCATTAGTTGCCTTATGACATGCTTCATTTTTAATAACAGCATATAACTTATCTGATTTCTGTATATGTTCTACTAATCTGGTTAAACTGAAAGTTATAGCTATATATTTATGAGCCAATAATTTGCAAAATAATTTAATTTCGGTTAATTGCTGTCACACTGAATGAAAAATATGCAAACGAGTATATTTTTAAACATTTTCGTCTTTAAACAGACTGCCTTGCCTTCCACATTCACACCTAGTGTTCGACAGCAATGACAATGTAGTTGTGTACGAGTTTGTCAGTTAAAAGTTTAGTGTAGCTAATGGCATTCTCATAAAAATTAAACTTCAGAATAGAAAGAATATTACTGGAACAGAATGTAGAATGGAAATAGAAATATTTACAATAAGAAAAAAAGCTGGCAATAGTCTGTTCAAGATAAAGGAACAAGTTTTATTTCACTCTTGGGTCCATTACATCAGAAGAAAAAAATAAAAAAAAGCTGGCCATCCTTTCAAGTATCTTTGGTTCTATGTAGGTATATGCTGCCTTTGTTGGAAAACTTTTGTAAGAAACCAGGGAGATTTCCTGACTACTTTAAAGTTTAAATCTAAAGTTACTTTTGGCATAAACGCTGGATTAATGCACAGCAATATTCAGAACTCATTACAAACAAAATTGGGGGGGGGGGGGTTGAGATACTAAAGCCTGAAGTTCATAAACCTCTTCTGACAGAAGTAAAAGCTAATAAAAATAATGATTTCCAGCCCAATAATGTGAGGTCTGCTCTGGTTGTAGGCTCAAATGAAGGTAGAGTTGGTATTTCAAGGAAAAAAAAAATCAATCCCACAGAGAAGACATTCTCTGAAAGGGAGTCTCAGTAAAATTAAAAAGCCTCCCTAGAATGCATTGCAGATTTTACGCGTAGGTAGAGTATTTCAGATCCTGATGAAAAATTAAATGCGTGAAAATGAAACTTTAAATCACATGGTGAAATCAAACACAAAAGGTACTTATCCAGCTCAGACGTACTTCTGATCAAATAATAAAAATACTGATTTAAAAAACACAGATCCAAAAGGACTAAAATGCAAGGTTAAAAAAAAACACTCATGCAAGCCCCCTGCACCTCTTAACACAGCCTGATAATTATATATACCAACTCCAAGATCACTCTACAGTGGGGAAAGGACAAAGTCTCTGATAACCACTGTTCATGACCTTGCACGAACTTAATGCCAGCCGAAGCAATAAAATGAGTTTCAATCACTTCAGCCATCATAAAAATGTTTGACATTATGAATGCTCAATTAAATGGATCTTTTCCCCCAGCTCACACAACCTACAGAATTTCCCACCTGTTAGGAAAAGCAGCTAACCACAGAAAGCCCAGGGTTGTATGGACGGGTGAAGACCGAGTTAATGAGGAGAGGCACTGGTCTCAGCTGATGGTCAGCTGCATAGAGTAAAGAATAAGCAAAAGAAAAAAAAAAAGAACATAGCAACAGAATGAACCAGATCAACCATCTCCCTTGAGGACTAGAAGAAACACATTAAAGAATCCTACTAATGTGACTATTTTTACAATCATGACTAATCTATCACTTCACAGGTGGGACTACATTACTTACTAACTTGATAACAGTTCTAGCTCATGTGATTAGATGACTTTAGCACAGTAACAGATTTCCTTTATAACCAAGGCATTGTTCAACATCAGCATAATCCGTCCTGCACTATACTTACACATTTAAATGTGTCTAAGTACTAACAGTTCCTCCTAAGCCTCTTAAGGCATTCATATTTGTATGGACTAGGTATCTACCTGATAAAACGTCCTGCTTTTACCTCAGAACACTAAACTATCTCTTTCTGCTGTATGATTTCTCATTCTTATTCCCTTCATTAACAACAAACCAAGGTATTTTCCTACCTACTTCTGTCATGCATTTTGACTACCGCACTATCTTATGACAAATACCTCTCGTCAGCTTATGTTTCCATATTCTTTTTACCCTTAACTCTCCAGCATTACATTTCTCTTGCTAGAACTTTTTATGTATATATTCTTGTTGTGTTATACATTTATTGTGATATCACTGTATTTGTACTGTTATTTTTTGAAATTTACCTTATTGTAAAAAGCTGTCTCCCTTACTTGCTTTCTGGACCGGGTCATGTGTGAAAATGGTCTTTGGTCCAGTCCACCTACCTGGTTAACAGATATATAACTAAAAACAAACAAGTAAAACTGGTTCCAAACACACTGGTTAGAAACTGAAGAACTATTGGTATAGGTACTGGGTAAGGGCCAATGTCTTCTTCAGCCACCCATAAACTGCCTTTCAAGACCTTCCTAGTAGTGGCCTTTGGAGCTGCTATAAGGAAATGGACCACTTAAAATTGGTATGTTGAGTCGCTGGGTCATTAATGAAAATGGAGAAACCATGCAATCAAGTCTGGGGGAATAAAGGTGCAGGGGAGTGTGCTGAATGGCATGATAATAGACTTTTGTATAATCTGAAGAGAATAGGCTTCACCAGCAGAAAAGACCACAATGACCCCTTTAATGCCTTTTTTAGGCGGTGTTCCAAAGACCAAATCACTACTGTAACAGCTACAAACAAATGCGATCTGAAGGTCATGGTGCTCAACGCTAGAAGTCTAAATCTCAAAATGAACTCACTCGAAGCACTCCTTAAAATGGAGAACATCGACATTTGTGCTTCAAGGCAGCAGAAAACACCCCTGCACTACCAGGCTATAATTCATTCCACACCTTTTCGCCCCAGAACTTGGACCAAAGTTCCAAAGGCAGTGGTGTTTCCATATTCATAAAGGATGCACACACCTCCAGACTGGTAGCCCAACATAATGCATCAGAGATGCATCAGGTGCAGTTAACATTGGGTAAGACAGCGATTCAGGTCATAGCCTGCTATATGTCCCCACCCACAACCCAAGACTCACACTCCATGTTCCTAAGCACCCTGGAGAATATTGGGGTCCAACCTAACACTCTCATATTGGGTGACTTCAACTACCCCTCCATTAACTGGGAAAACTACTCATGTACCAATAAACTTGCCCAACATTTCCTGGAATTCATCAATTCCAATGCCCTGGACCAGCTCATTCTTATCCTCAATAGAGGTAGCAACATCCTTGACCTGGCCATTACTAACATGGGCGACCGTTGCTCTTTACCAATATCCAACTCCTCCCTGGTTAGATCCGACCACAAACTAATCATCTTGGAAATCCACATCCCTCCCACCCCCCACAAAGGTACCCACCATGGAAAACTTCTCCAAAGCTAACTTTGGGCTCCTAAAAACAGAGGTGGCTAATTTCACGGCACCCATGCAATTGGAGAACAGCTGCATGGCCGCCAAATCATATACTAATGCCATGTACAAACACTTACACAAATGCATGTACCACGCTATACCCAATAGAACCAAGATGCTTTCCTCCAAAAAAAGGAAGCCAATCTGGTGGTCCCCTGCCATAAACAAACTCTACAACAGGAGGAGGAAACTGATGCGAAATAAGGTGAAGTCACAAGACTGGAAAAACTCCCTTATCAGCCACAACAAAAAGTTGAGATCCCTCATCAAATCCTCTAAAGCTAGCTATGAAAACAGAATTTTGCAGCAGATAGTAAAGACAACCATAAAGCCTTCTATAGTTATGTAAAGGATCTCCACGGCAATACTCAGATTTGCTTAGAGATGTTGCACAATGGCACCTCCTATACTGAATCAACAGATAATGCTAATATACTGGCCGATAGATTCAGTGCCAACTTTACCCCACCCCCCCGCACCCCAAAGGACCAATCACAATACCAGTAGATTGCCAGGCACCAGCACTGTCCAAGGCCAAGAATACAGCTTCTATGGGACCTGACAATATCCCTAGCTGTGTTCTACATGAACTAGAGAGTGAACTGGCACCTCACCTGTGTGCCCTGTACAATCACAACTTCACCTCAGGCTTTGTCCCTACCGAATGGCACACTGCTACAGTCAACCCTCTCCACAAAGGAGGAGCGACTACAGACCCTGGGAACTATCACCCCATTAGCCTTACAAGTCTGATATGCAAAGCTATGGAACGCATCATCATAGACCTAATAAACAAGGATATAGGGAATCTCCAAACTCTGGATCCCACACAGTTTGGTTTTGTGAAGGGTAGATCATGCTTGCTCAACCTGGTCGACTTCTTTGAGTCAGTCACCAGAGCTGTGGATGAAGGCAAGGTGGTTCATACAGCCTACCTTGATCTGGCCAAGGCCTTTGATACCATTTCCCACTCAGGAATCATAGAAAAACTCACTAAGCTAGGCATCAACCCCTACATCACTAGATGGGTTGCAAACTGGCTCACAGATAGAACCCACAGTGTGAAAGTAGCTGAATCCAAGTCAGACTGCCAACCAGTCACGAGTGGAGTGCCACGGGGTTCGGTCCTGGGTCCTCTCCTCTTTGGTATCTACTTCTCTGAAGTCCAGGCCAACACGAATGGATTCTGGCTGACAAAGTTCGCATATGATTGCAAGTTGGGAGCCATAATTAACTCCCCAAGTGATGTTAACATCCTACAGAAAGGCCTCACTGAGACCAACGACTGGTGTCAGAAACATGGCCTTAAGCTCAATGCCAGAAAATGTGTTGTCATCCCCTTTGGGAAAAACCTGGTTCCCATGAATTACCACATCGATGGTAGTCCACTGAACACAGAAGGCATCATAAGAGATCTGGGAACACAGGTTGACAGCAACCTCTCTTTTGACCACCACATTGCCAATGTGGTCAGAAAGTCAGTCTATGCGGCACATCTCATTACTAAGGGTTTTGCAACCAGGAAGAAAGAAGCCATTGTCTCCCTCTACTCTTCCCTCATTAGGCCAATCATCGAGTACAATGTCCCATTTGGCATGTACGTTACTAGACACTTGCAACTGGAGACGCCGCAAAAGTACCTCATAATGAGGATCCTAGGTCATAAACACTTGTCCTACATGGACAGACTCAAATAATTCCAACTATTCTCTATCTCATATCACCTACTTAGAGGTGATCTCCACTTGACTTACAAAGCCATGTCTGACCACATTCTGTTAGAAATGCTACATCTAAAGAAATTCCAGTCCCTACGCACTACATGCTCCACAGACCTCAACTTCATTACCACAATCAACAGAACAAGCTGGAGGGACAGGTTCATAACCCAGAGACTGCCCATGGTATGGAATAGGCTTCCCATACATGTCAAGCAGAGTGCCTCACTGGCCCTCTTCAAGAGAAATCTTGATGAGTGGATGGGAAACAGAAAATTCACCACAGGAATCACTCCAGTGGCTCTACTCGACAGAGGCTGATGGAACTAAGGTCGGGTAGCACGATGCCAGGGTAATCCTATGGGCTAGACTTGTAAAAGGCTCCAGGGCCATTAGCCTAGTACATATCTATGATGGGAACCACCGTTGCTGGGGCGAGTATAATGTAATGCCTTTAGTCCTGCTCATTTCTGGACTTCTGCAGAAATTTATTTATCAGTGGAAATGGTGGAAGCATGCAGCAATAGTCGGCGGCTACTAATGGACACAGTGTGCCTGTGTGTCAGTTACTATGGACAGATTAGAGAAAAGAAGCTTTTGCAAGTGGTGTTGATTTGGGATTTGGACAGGTCACAGCATGGCTCTCCTCAATTGTAAAAGATAGTGAGCGTTATCCACAGACTTGGGGACTACTAGTGGGACATCAATAAACATCAACTCAGACAGTCTGCAAGAAACTTGGCCTGTCCCCTGATATGTAATGTTTGCAACCAGAAACTGATAACTGGACCTGGCCCATTCCCATGGCCTCCTAACACAGGGTGTAAAAATGGGTTTTCCCCATGTTTACATGCCACACCACCACCGCATTGTTATACTAGGTGGCAACTGCACCCTAGAGGAGCAGGTCTGAAAGTCCTGCACTGAAAGGATGATTATTCTCATCTACAGGACAGTGATGTGCACAGGATGCCTCATAATGTACCCATGTCCCTTGGACCATTTGTCCTAAACAATGTCTCCCCAGGCAGCGTCTCCATGGTATCCATCACAGTGGGAAGCTGAGGGATAAAGGGTAACCTGGCAACAGGCTGGTCATTTTTAACTACCAGTGTTAAGTGCTGATACCATACCTGAGGAAAACCAAGTAGGTTAAGGAATCAGATCTGACTTTTGATACCACTGAACTCTTAAGGTTTACTGTAAGGCAAGCATATGATACTTGTCAAAAGTTTGAACGGTCAATTATGACAGAGGATTAAGGTACCGATCTGTTAATAAGCTGCTTTCTGTAGTCCAGGGTAAAGGGTTTGACAACTTCCAACTCTACTTGCCTAATGTGCAACTTTGAGCAAGTCACTTAAACAAAAAGCGGCTGCTTGGTTGCCCCTAAAAAGGGATAACTGTTTCCAGTGGACTTATCTGGTTAATAAATGTATATAAAAACGGACTTCACAGTGTTCTCCAGTATCACCAAGGACATGGACAACTGCAGCAATAAGTCCAGCACTCCAATCTGATATGCGCTGGTGGGGGGCAGCTAGGAGCTACTTATTCAAGTAGGGAAACATTTGGACCCCCACCGCAGTTGCGAGTGAGTAGTCATTGATGCACTACATTTGACAAACACCCTGGGGGCTGTGATGAAACTAAATGGGTAGGCTCTGAACTGATCATGGATGTCTCTCACTAGAAAATGTAGCAATGTCCTGGATGACCTGGCTATTTTGATGTACAGATTGGAATCCTGAAGGTGCAAAATGCAAATACAGTTGCCCTCCTGTAGGCATGGAAGGACTGACTGAGCTGACACTCCAAAATATAGTTTTCAGTACATGGTTTAGGCTACTTTACTACAAAATGGACCTGAGGTCTTTCATCTTTTTAGCACCAGAAAGAGCCTTTAACAACCCCAGAAGCCTTTTGGCTTGGATGGGACCTCTTAGATATTTCTTCTGTGCAATACGTTTGCAAATAGACTTTAGCTGATGCCTTCTGATAGGGTAGAACTTCAGAAAAGGAAAGAAAATGCGGTCTTTGGGGTAAAATGAAGGGAATCTTGCAGCTTCTGGATAAGATCTCCTTTATTTATTCTGTCTTTCATGAAAAAGAAGAGACTTGATCCCTGACTGTCTCCAAAGGGGAGAAGTCAGTCAAGCCCTCAGGGATACTGTGGATGGCTTCTGAAGGTAAAGTTACTGCAACACCCTCTGAGATGGTATCCATTCAGGGAAATTCCCACAACCACCCAAATTTAAAACTGAATATTGTTCATAGGGTTGCAGCTGGGCTTTTGAGATCCACAGGTTCTATGTACTCTTTTGGTTCCTAGAAAAGGAACTCTGAGGAGTGGAGAAACTAATACAACTGTGAGCATCTTACCTTCCTGCTCTCCCTTTCCATTCACACAGGTGCCGAACAATGCAGACCTGGCATATAGGTCATTATTGAAGGACACCTTAAAGTCTGTAAAATTATAGCACTTGAGCCAGACATAATGGCTTATCGCTGTACCTGACCCAGCTGTCCATCAGCCACATAATGAATAAGCCTTATGGGCACTGTATACACTAATCATGACTGCCAGTGGTGTTTTCAGTTTTCATCAGAGACCATTACAAGGCAACTTATTCAAACTATACAATCTAAATTCTGGGAATGGGCTTATACTATGCGAGATATTACGATACAAGAACAATAGGTTAGGGACAAATGGCTGCAGCAAACTGAGCTGGCACACAAAATTACACAGTGCTGTGTCCATAGCTGGAATAACCAAGTGCATGGGAGCAACAGTGTCTGTGGTCCCCCAGCATCCTAATGAGAGCAGACAGAGTGACAGGGACTTGCAGCAATATGCCCAATGACCCCCATCAGTGACAGAGAAAATGCAGTGTCCAACGGAAATGGCTTTATTTACAAGTCAGAGGAACTGCTGGGTGTTCTTCCTGGTTTACAGTGCATGCTTATGTCAACTTGTAGAAATGGATATTGCTATAGTCAACTTATACTCCAGTATGTGTTTTAGACAATGCTCCCAAGATACAATGGCTCCCCTATAGGATGTAGGATGCAAAGGCATTCCAATGAGCATGGATTCTCTTTGGGCATCTGTTAAATTTTGTTCTTGCTGTAGAACTGTAAGAAGCTCAGTTAGATGTACTACAGCAGGCCATCCAAGAAACACTTTCAGCCACTTGTGCTAGGCCTCCTCCCAACTGCTCATCAATGAAAATCGAGGTTGGACTGGTCACACATATGGAGGCAGGGATGGATGAATCACAGCACTCTTCTCTGTGGACTGTTTCTTAAGGCTGTTGCCCCCAGTATGGAGTCAGTCAATGGAGTGTTGCTCCAACCCTGTTTTATCCTTGGGAGAACAGGGGATCTTATCCAGCCTTCTAGGGAAGGGCTCCACAATGCCCATTTCTCACCATGCCCTACCTACTTCTAATGCAACCATTGTGTTTGCAGCAGCTGTCACTCAAGAATTAGATGATGTGTACAGGAAAGACTCCTAAAAAATTAATTGGAGAGGCTGGGTCAAATAGCCATGACCACCTCTCATGTAACAGCTGTAATATCTCCCCTGAAATTTAGGTCAACAGAAGGAGAGAGAGGGAAGGCCTCACCTTCATCTTGATGTGTTTGGGGTGGTGGAGTCTATTAGGGCATCCACATGCCTCCTCCTGCATTTCCTCACTCTCAGTACACCCTCTGCCAGTCTGGGATGAGGATGAAAAGAAACACCTGACTGAGGGATTTCCTGGAGCAGAGCCAAGACAAAGACATTCTACTGAAGGATACACTTGGGGAAGAGCCAGAATGAATGAAGGCTCCTGGGGATCAACCAACATGATGGGCTGTATATCTGCACAGTCTTTTGACCCTCAGCAACTGATATCAAGAAGGTTGGCAATGATGATTACTAAGTCAATGCCAAACTAGAAAAGCCACATCCCATTACAGACTCCAACATCAGAAATGAGGAAGGTTTTAGTATCAAAAGCTCGAATCCTGATGTGCCTGTCTACAAAAATGTCAAACCATCATCATCAAGGACCTGGAACCTAGTGCCCCTTGGAGTTGAAAGCTTAACATCAAGGTCACCTGTATGGAAGGAGGCATCAACAATGAAAGGAGAGGCCGCACTAATGTTAATGGCAGTGTCAGTTCTAATACAGCAGGATCCTGGGAAGGAGCAAAAGACAGTAAAGTCAAGGGTCACTCTCTAGCCACACTAGATACAGAGAGGGAGGAAGAGAGACACCCATCTTAGTTTTGACAAACACCTTCATCATCCTGTCCCAGTCAAGGTGGACAGAGGGACTACAGATAGCCACAATCAAATACAACAAGAGTACAACAGGAGAAGGAAGGCCCCGACTCCATATATCTGAAAAGCTACTCAGGCTTCAATGGTAGCCAAGTAGGATTTAGCAGGACAGTGACTACAATTCATCTTTTCTGATCCACATTCTATCCATGTTAACACATTAATATGAGCAGCTAAGCAAATTTGAGACTCCCAAGATCAAAGCCTGCTCTGGCTTAAGGCTGGGTCCCTGACTCATCTTGATAGGTGAGATGCCCTTCCTAATACACTAAGGGGGAGTGTGTCCTTCCTAACAGAATAAGGGGAAGGGGAATGTCTGTCAGAATTCCAGGCCTTCCTATTTTCTTATGTTGATTTTTCCTGGGGCATGTTTCAGATGCCTTTCAAAATTAACTTATTTCAGTGCTCTTGGCATATCCTGGAGCTGGAACTGCAACAGATGCTACATCTGGCAGTCAAAAAATTCTATTTCCTCCACTCAGACATCACAAAGTTGATGATCATCCTGAGGCAAGGATCCTGTGACTGCACTTGTCACATTTTGTGAAACCAAAAGTCTTCTCTGCCTTGCCCTTCTCCATCTGAATAGTTAACTCTACTACTGTTCAACATTAAAAGATTAACAAATTCTAATAACTCAAGTTGAACAAGCAGGCACAAGCTTCATGACTCACTTTAAGTTGGTCTGAGAGAAAAGTACAACTAAGAAAACTTAAAACTTACTAAAAAAAATATTCTAACCCTGGACTACACTACTCTAACTGCAAATATGTGGAAAACATAGTACACACACACATCTGTCCAAAAGGTTCAAAATGTTAAAATTTTGGGTTTGAGGGCACCGTGGCAATGCTATTCAATCCACAGCAAATGAGATATGGGGAAATGGGGAAGTGTGGTTCATTATGTGAGTGAGGGGAGGAGGCTAAGCTTGGGAGTGCTCTACAGATACTGAGATGAATGCTGCCTGAAGCAACCAGACCCACGGTTGAAGTGGACAGACTGGATCTTGCAAGATCTAAAAAAGAACATTCAAGGCTACTTCCTTTCACCTGCAAAAAGGCTGAATTGTAGGATAAACAACTGAATGGTGATTCAACATCAAATAGCAACTGCCAACTGAACACTGAGGCAAAAGAAAAACTCAGTTCATCACAGTTCTGATCACTGCTGTTTATGTTGTATCATGTAGCAAATGAAACATTTAAAAATAAAAATAAAAAAAAATACCATACTGCAGGTCTCTGAAACAGTTCAAGCTGCTCCCAGCAACTGCATTCTTGATTACAACGGTAATGATAACCTCTTTTTAAAATTTAATAAATAACTTGGAATAGAATTAAAAAAAAAATCTGAGCAGGGATGTTATGCCTGACTCTCCTACTGTCATAAATTAATTGCACGTGGGACTCTAACCACCAGAATCCAATATGTACAGGGCTGTAGTTTCCAAGCTGGACAAAAGACATAGTGCAAGATTCTCTTTTTCCTGCAAATTGCTTAAATTTGCTTGCTGATGTACCTCCCAAGGTAGATAAAAAACATACTACACGATTCTTTTCATGTTGCAAATTGCTTCACTTCTGGCATTACAGCAGGCTTTTTGTTAAAAGTGTGAGACCCACAACAGAGAAAAATAAAAACTGAATATTTCATTCTGAAGTAGTGTCTGGATGCCTGGTCATGCACAAATACACAAACACATACAGACATTAACTAGTCAGAGTTCACTGCACCTCAGAGGAAGGGGAGTACTCCAAGATAACACAACCGCAAGCTTTGCATATATTCCCCCAGAACCACAGAGTGGTCTCTTAATCCTGCGAATTGGAACTAATCATCTTTGAAAATGAAACAGGAACTTAGCAAAGAACACCATACCACTGGCACAGGATACCACTCATAGACATGCTTTATTCATCAAGTTTATAGCAACAATAAAGGACTTAACCCCTGCTGAGCACATGATTTAATGTGCGTACTGCCTTGTACCCTGCATCACGGCTGAAAAGGGTACATGCATCAGCTTTCCTAACCAGTTTAATAAATAAACTTTACACAATCTTGACAAATGGCATATAGAGTCTGCAACATTAAGGAGCTGCTAGTAAAGGGAAGCCCTTTTACACATTTACCTGGGTTTGCCATTTCAGTCAGACAGCAAACTCCATGAAGAAGTGAACGGAGCACAAAAGGTATTGTTTAACAGCAGCGTTGCTTTTAATAAATATAAAAACAATCTTTCACATTTTCATATACAAGACAGAAAAGACCAGCTAAAATCAGTGGCATGTAAAAAAAAGAAATTATAAAATACATAGCTCTCTCCCAGGTGTGATAAATGTCAAATGTAGGCCATAGAGAACTGGGGATGCTGGGATGGTAAACTGAATGCTGTGGATTGGCAATCATGACTACAATTTAACGTGCAGCTTCTTATAAAGACTTTAGATTTTTCTTTTAGAGAAAGTTTTTATGTAAAACAGGAAGCTGGCCATTGTACTGTTTACATTTACTAAGTGCAGCTTAAACTGGCCACTAGGACAGCTTGCAGTGCATTGTACAACCCCTTTAATCAACTGTTTCTGCAGTAATGAAATTTACCAGTCAGTGTTCATTAGCTTAATGTATAAATTATAGTGTATAAATATGGGCTTCCACACAAAAACAAGTAAATGAACTACAGCTTCAAATGTGAATACCCAGTCTGCAATTTGAAGACACATTTTTAAAACAGATTAAACAGACTACGTCCATCACAGCACAAAAAATGAAACATTTAACAATAACGTATAATGACTCATTATGTTCTTTGAAAGAAATGTAGCTCATCTTTTAACCTCACATAACAGGTTACCATGGTTACCATTCAACACATTGGAGAATGAGGGACTGCCAGGTCAGTGTTGAGGTTTCCATAAAAGTGGTTCCAACTAGCCTAACAAAAATGTCACATTATACTTTTCTGCATAAACACAGTCAAAAGTGACAAGGACATCTAAGAGCGGTTCACTAATTACACATCAAGTCTGAACAATAAAAGGATAACCCAAAGGTTTTCAAATGATGGGCCATTTAATCTCAAAGAATACATTGTGGACTTTTCTCCTGAATCTGCTATAAATCTCTTCAGTTTTGTAAAGATTTCCAATAATACCATACTAAGCCTAAACTGCCCATTTCTAATCATATATAAAATGGACAACCAAGTAAAAAGCCCCCCCTCCCTCCCCCGAGGCCGGTTTTACAGAACGCATTAATTCAGTACATGGCAAGAGTTTTCTGCTGAGCATTTTAAGCAGATCTAACAAGGAGCTCAGCATTTAAAACTATCTACACAGCTCTTGGCATGTTTACTTAAAAGACTGCAAAAGATGCTAATTAGTGAGAAAACAGCATATCATTTTGTTTTTCTTTCCTCCATTTAAACTACTGCTGTTTAATTGACTGTGTAATGCAGAAACAGATTCAGCTTCTGTTAAGATTATTGCTCATAATGGTTTATAATTTAGACTGGCAACTGTACCAATGTCCATTCCTGGGTAAGAAAACAAAGCAAGCAAAAAAAAAAAAAAAAAACTAACAACATGCTTTTACGTGCAACACAAAGGAAACCCACATGGCATTACTCAAACAATACATCATTAAGAGGTGTTTATAAAGGTCTATACCAGTTTTCAACAGAATGCTAATTTATAATGTACAATGCAGAAATCGGATGCTGCAGATTCGTGATTAGGACTCTAGCAGTTTCATGCACCTTTCATAGATGTGCTACTTACACAAGGGTGTAAACAAGGTTTACAAAACAACAAACACTACCTGTGTAAACATAACTTAAGTACTCGCCAAAACAATAGATTTGTCGAGCCTCTGTCTGGACATTGCAACAGAAGGGCTGGTGCCTGTTTTTTAGCAATGAATCTCCTCACAAGCTCAAGCTCCTCCTCTATCCCATAACCCACTGTTCTGAGGAGATGTTCCAGATTGAGTAAGAAAAGGATATCATTACACATTATCTAAAATACACATGTAGGATGTAAAAAATACCTGTCATGGAATTCTGAGTAACAGCCAGAGCTTGGGGAATCTTACAGGTCCCTTACAACAAATTATCTTGCATTCAAAAAATTTTGGATGGAAGGTAGGATAGGTTGCTCCAGTGCCTGGACAGAGACCAGACAAATCTATTGTTCTGGTAAGTACATAATTTAGATATTTGATCCGGTCCTGTTCAGACATTAACAGAACAGAATCTCCAGCTTACCTTGGGAGGCTATCACAGTAAGCATCTGAGTAATGATGGCTTTGAAGGAGGCCCTCATCCACGCAAGTGTTCTCAGACTGCAATGTCTTGAGAATGTATCTAAAGATGAACATGTAGCAGCTGCTACTGCAATACCTTCCAAAGGTACATTCTTAAAACAATTGGCTTAAGTAGTCTCAGCTTTGATATAGTGCCCTCCCAGGCTGATAATCAGGGTTCTTCCTTCTGAGGACTAGTGATAGGAAATGCAATCGTACAACCACCTGTCTATTGTCCTTTCTTAGATGAGGAAAAGTCTAAACTCCTTCATACGATGTAAATAAAAATAAAGCAGTCTCTGTACATCCATGCAAAGCAGACCTTATTTCTCTGTCTGTCTAGGAAAAATGCAGACAAATTAGCAGACTAGTTTAAGTTGGTCTGAGTATTCACCTTAAGCATAAATTTGGGCTTAGTGCAGATTTATCTGGATGGAATGTCAAATATGGATACTGAGAGAACACAGCAAGAATGGTACTTTTCCGTTATCGGAGCAACACACTTTTTCTCATTCTGTATGGTTCTGACTGCTGTAATCATTCGCAAAAAAAGCCATGCATAATGATTTTAAGTTTAAGGCAGTATCTTCTGGGAAATCAAAGCAAAACTTGTCCGTTATCAGGGCAACACGCAATTATCACACAGCGGTTAGCCCCGAAGCGGTGATTTTGACAGATTTCCCTTTTTTAACTGTGCGGAATTGTAGAGGCCTGGCTTTTCGTGTGAATTTTTTTACCTTCATCCCTTTTCTTATTCCCGATTTTAAGCACTGCTGTTCGCAGTGCATCATTAAGCATGCTATTTAAAGACATTAAGCAGTCATGTAACATATGTGGCTAAAATGGGAAAAGCACTCAAACAGGGACTGCAATCTTTAACTGGTACATGGCGGCACTATCACACAAGTGCTGTAATCCTCCCAAAAGTTGCCAACACGAAATGGAATCAGATATGCCTCTGAATTGTACACCCTTCCAGTTCAGTTTAACCCATGCTGTACAATGGGTTGTCACAGGCAGAAATGAGTTGAGTAAAATAGCCTTGTTTTACCTGCGTATGTATGTATGAATAAGTCATGCGAGTATCTGCAAATAACTCTTTTCCTCCTTCATGGACAAAATAGTGGGTATAACACGCATTACGGCATTATTAAATACTATCGACCAGTTGTGTTTTATAATGGGAGTGGGAAACAGTGCCTGAAAAACTGCCATTAATCCTTTCTTTTATCATTTTTTTCCCTTTGAAAAGTGTTGTCAGAAAAAGTGAAGGCTATACCCAACATCAGTGGCAGGACAGTGATCGAGCCCACGTTCTAAATTCCAACTGCTCATTACAGATGTTGCCCTGATAATGGAAAAGTACCCAAGAATCTTTGATTCTGTTCTTGCAGAGATCATGACTATAAGAAGGGCAGTGTTCTAGGTCAAGAAATTCAGGTAAACAAAATCAGCTAATTCAAAAGAAGTCTGTTAGTTTCTCTAGAACAAAATGTAAATCCAACGAGGGGAGCAGTCTGCCTAAGGGAGGCCTAGTGTAAAATATTCCTTTCAATAAATCTTGTGCAATGCAAGGGATAATGACTGAAAACTGGAGTGGAATGAATAGCCGATAAGCAGCCCTTGACTGTAGAACAGCTGGCTCGTTTGTGAAAAATATGAGTTGAAATCTAAGAACTTCTGAATGAGAAGCAAACATAGGATCAATGCCTCTACCTAAAGCCCACAAGGTAATTTTGTTTCCACTTGTCATTTATTTTTGGGATAGATGGTTTCTGAAAGGTGGATATCACATGCATCACCTCTTTTGGGAAAAAAACATCAATGGCTATAAATGGAAATGGAGTAACTAACTGTATGGTTAGATGAAGGGAAAGAATGGCCAGTTGAGGCGACACAGAGAGATGAAGCAGCAGACTGGGATGCTGTGGAAGAAGGTTTCTTCTCATCAAATGAGGCCACAACTAGGGGAACCATATCTGGTGAGGCCTGAATGGGGCTACGAGAGTGACCTTGGCTTAGCACTACTTGGCTTTCTGGAAGAGTCTGGTTATGGCAGCAAGGCATGTAAATGCATAAAGGAGACCTGGGGGCCAATCATCCTGAATGCATCTCTCAGGGCCTGTCCCTCCACAGGGAAGATGCTGAAATGTTTTTGCATTTAGTGTTTAAGGGTGAACCAGAGAGATTGCGTTGAGGTGTGCCCCACTTCTGAAAACTATTTTCAGTTATTTCTTGTAGAGAGAAATTATATAAGGAAGCAGCATCTGCCTGCTCAGCATGTTTGCTATCATGCTGGATGCAAAAAACTCCCTTACCAGCCTCAGTAAGAAGCTGAGATCCCTTATAAAATCCTCCAAAAGCTAGTTATGAAAATAAAATTGCCAAATAATCCAAAGACAACCACAAGGCATTCTATAGCTATGTCAAGAATCTAAACGGCAGTGCTCAGATCTGCTCTGAGCTATAACAGAACGGCATTAAATATACTGATCCCAAGGGTATTGCCAATATCCTGGCAGATCAATTCAGTGCAAACTTCACCCCCTCTCACCCCCTAAAGGACACCATCTCAATACCGAAAGATTGCCAAATTCCGGTAATAACGGCCACACAGGTAAAAAACACACTCTCCAAAGCTAAGAATAAAGCATCCATGAGACCAGATGACATTTCAGGTTGTGTACTATATGAACTATAAAATGAAAGTACAGTTGTGTACCTACCATAAATGTAGATGTTCGACTGTATTCACTGTTGCACTCATTACACTTGGGTTATCCTGCTGGCAGGCTACCCGCAGTCGGCCTGAATTCCAAAGTCCTGGTCCGGCATCGGTTGCTGTCGCCTCTTCCCTGACGTCAGTGCGCCAGGGGTATAAAAGATGCAGCCAACGCCATTTTCTTCAGTTTTTCTTTCCCCAGATGTCAGGTGCCCCCAAAAGTTTAGGCTAAAAATTCTGCTCATAAAAAAGCATGCACTAACATAAACATTACCTTCATCTACAAGAAAATACACCACATAGGTTGTATAGAATAGAGAAGTACAGGTAAGTCCCAGCAATGAAAGGGGGATGGAGGGAGGGTAACCTGGACTGCAACAGTGAATACACTCAAACATCTACATTTATGGTAAGTACACAACTGTACTATGTTCATCGTGTTTCACTGTTGCAGTCATTACACTTGGGTTGAATCCCAAAGCTGAGGTTGGGTGGCTGGGCCTAGATAGAATTAGGAGTGGCTATGAAGCCCTGCAGAACTGCAGTGGCAAAGCCTGCTCTGGATTTAGAGTAAAGAGGTAAGTGGTAGTGCTTTGTAAAAGTGTGCACTGAAGTCCAAGTTGCAGCCTCCAAAATGTCCTTGGTTGGTACTCCTCTGAGGAAGGCTGCTGAAGTGGCTGCTGCTCTGGTTGAATGTGGCCTAATGCCCTTAGGCACTGATTTGCCATGTTGTGAATAGCAGAAATGAATGCAGTGGCCTATCCATTTTGAAATAGTCTGCTTTGAAATAGCTTTTCCTTGTGATCCTGCAGCATATGCCACTAAGAGCTGCTCAGTATTTCTGAAGGCTTTAGTTTTGTCCAAGTAGAAACATAGCTGTCTGTGTATGTCCAAAGAATGCAGAAGTCTCTCCCCCTTATTCTGTGGGTTTGGATAGAAGGTAGGCAAGTGAATGGTTTGGTTAAGAGACACACTGGACACTACCTTAGGCATAAATGTTGGGTTTGTCCTTAGAGAAACCCTGTCCGGATGGAAAATAATAAAACGTTCCACAGCCATTAGTGCCTGTAACTCAGACTCTTCTTGCTGAAGTTATTGCTAGGAGCAGAGCTGTTTGCCATGATAAGTATTTTATGTCAGCTGTATTGGCTGGCTCAAAAGGAGGCAATGTGAGTTTTTCCAAGACAAAGTTGAGGTCCCATGCAGGTGTTGGAGCTCTCCTTGGAAGTCTTATGTTTTTGGCCCCTCTGAAGTACTGCCTTAGCAGTGGATGTGAAAAAATAGGTGGGTCCGTATTGTAATGAGCTGAAATGGCAGAGGCATTGATCTTAATTGATGAGAAGGATAGGCCTTTGTCCAGCATCTCAGTTGGGTATTGTAAAATCTGAGGAATATTTGGTACACGCGTGTCCATTCCTTGTGCCTGGTTCCAAGCACAGAATCTCTTCCATTTTTTTCTGTATAAGATTTTCTGATGCTGGGCCTCCTGGCCTCCAAAATAACATCCGTAACTGCTTTAGAGAGAGGTGAGTTCTGAATGGTTACATTTATCAGCCATGCAGCCAGATTTAGGATTCTGAGTTGGCTGTGCAGGATCTGATTGTTTTGTTGGGTCAGCAAATGAGGAATTTGGGGTAAAGTCCAGGCTGGGCCTTGAGACAAGCTCTTTAGGATTGGGTACCAGTGCTGGCGTGACCAGTCTGGGGCAATCAGTATCATTTTTGGCTCCTCTTGTCTGACCTTTAGGAGTACCTTGGGGAGGAGAGGCAGTGGAGGAAAGGCATATACTGTAAGGTTTTTCCAGCTGAATGACAGGGCATCCACTTTCCATGCTTGTTTGTGATAAGTCCTTGTGCAGAATCTCTGTAGTTGGCCGTTGTGCGGGGAGGCAAATAGATCTATGTCTGGGCATCCCCATTTCCTTGTTATCATGCTGAAGATTTGTGGATCTAGTTTCCACTCGTGAGGATCCTTGAGATTTCTGCTTAGTTCGTCTGCCAGAGTATTTGTCTTTCCTGGCAGGAATTGTGCTTGTAGGTGTACTTGATAAATCAATGCTGTGTTCCACAAAGTCATGGCTTGTCTGCAGAGGGGGTAGGAATGTGTGCCTCCCTGCTTGTTTATGTACCACATGACTGTAGTATTGTCCCGTCTTTACCAGCAGTTGTCCTGGATGAAGTAGATCCTTGAAGGTTGTCAGGGCATTCTGAACAGCTAGCATCTCTTTTTGATTGATATGAAGATGCATTTGGCTAGCTGGCCATGGTCCCTGAATACATTTTCCTGCCATGTGGGCCCCCCAGGCATAATCTGATGCATCTGCTGTTAGTGTCTGCCTGGCCGTGGGTAGAGTGAGTGGCTGCCCCTTGTTGTGGTGACAGGCCTGTGCCCACCATCGAAACTCCTGTTGCAGGCAGGGAATGAGGGTAATTAATGTTTCAGGCTGTGGCAATGTTGAGTCCAAATACTTTTTAGATACCATTGTAGTTTCCTCATATGCAGTCTTGCATATGGAATTAGTAGAATCCAGGATGCCATGAAGCCCAAAGCCTGCAGAATTTTTCTTGCAGATAACTGGGTCTTTGTTGCCAACATTTCGAAGTAAGAAGTCAGTTGCCTTTGTTTGTCTGGCGTGAGATAAGCCATCTGGGCTGTTGTATTTAAGCTTGCACCCAGAAATATTATCTCTTGAGAGGGTACTAGTTTTGATTTATTTTTGTTTACCGTGTACTCTAGGCAAATTAGCAATCTTTTTACAAATGCCAGATGCCTCAGTAGAATGTCTTTGTTCTCTGCTTGAATAAGGCAATCGTCCAAGTATGGGTATATTTTAATTCCCCTTTGTCTGCAGAAAGCAATTACTGGTTCCAGGCATTTTGTGAAGACCCTGGGCGCAGTAGATAAGCCAAAGGGAAGTGCAAAGAATTGGTAGTGCATTGATCCAGCTATGAATCTGAGGTATCGTCTGCATGATTGTCTGATTGGGACATGCAGGTATGACTCTTTTAGGTCCAAAGTTACAAACCAAGCCTTCTTGTCCAGCATGGGCAGAAGCTGCTGCAGAGTCAACATTTTGAATTTTGGAACATCCAGAAAAGTGTTTAGAATAGACAGGTCCAGTATTGGTCTCCAGGCTTTGTCCTTTCTGGGTACCAGGAATAGTCGAGTAAAATCCTTGTCCCTGCTCTTGCTGTGGTACTCACTGAATGGCCCTCATGTCCATGAGGGATGTAACTTGCTTTCGTGCCTCTGCCCATTGATTTTGTGGCAGGTCTGGCATACCTTTTGCCTTTGGCAGGGTGTGAAAGTGGAACCTGTAGCCCTGGGACACTATATTCAAGACCCATTTGTCCTGGGTGATTATATGCCAATTTTGTGAAAAAAGTGCTAGTTTTACCCGTAAGGGGGCTGCCAAAAGATAAGTGTTTGGTATTGGCAGAGGAAAGTCATTGGGACTGTTTTCTATATGGCTGTGATTTGTCTTCTCTGCTTTTGGAAGTAGAAGCGGCCCATTGTTTGGCCTGTATGAGCCTTGGGGCTGGGATCTGCCTCTAGGGCGTCTGTATCTGCCTCTTTGTGGCCTGTCTGACACTGGAAAGGACCAATTCTTTGAAGGCCAGTTCCTGCTAAATCTGGGTGGTTGTACCTGTAAGAAATCCTTAACTGTCTGCATAGATTTTGCTTTATCCTCCATTTTCTTCAACACCTCCTCTGCCTTAACACCAAAGTATCATGCTGTAAAGGAGCATCCAATAATTTTGCTTTAACATGATCAGGCAGATTTTATTCCTTTAACCAAGCATGCCTTCTAATGACAGTACCCGTAACAGGGGTCCTGCAAGAGGCCTGTAGTGAATCAAAACCACACTGCAAAGTATGCTTTCCCACTTGTTCAGCAGCATGCAATAAATCCTGCATTTCCTTGTTATCTGGACAATCAGAATTTGTCATCATTTTCTGTTTTAGCAGTGACATTAAATATTGCTGATATTTAAGCATATGAAACTGACAATTTAAAGCCCTTACAGCCAAGGTAGCAGGAGTGTAAACTTTTTTCCCCCCATCTGTCCAGTGCCCCAGAATCCCTATCAGAGGGGACAGGGTTTTTCACAGTGGAAGCCTTGACCCCTTTGGGACCCTGAGATATAGTTTCTGGGTCAGCAGCAGGGTTTTTATATAGAAATTTGTGGGAATCTGGAACCCTGTAGTATCTGTCTGGCTTAACAGGTGCATGGGGTAAAGAGTCAGGAAACAGGCTGAACTCTGAAAATACATCATCTACTATGTCTAGAACAGGTGGAATAGCAAGAGGTCTATGCTGAGGTAGTAAAAGAAAGTCTCTGAGGCTTTTCTTAGATTCTGAGTAATCTTGGCTCTCCCAGTGAAAGTGCTCCCTCATGGTGTGAAGGGTTTCCCCAAAAGAGTAATCCTCAGGAGGAGAGGCTGAAGGAATCGACTCTTCAGCATCAGAATCCTCATAGGGAGGAAGGGAGTATCCCGTCTCTTGCCTAGGCCTCTTATCAGGAGGGGGATGGGAACCCCTGATCAAAGTAATTGGGTCTTCGGCCATTTTAAGCATCTGTTTTTTAGGCATGGAAGTCTGTGCAGGAGAATGTTGTACTTGTTTCTTTGTTTTTAGAGCTGCTTTAGTCTTTGCCTTTGAAGCTGAGGTTGGCTTAACATATAACTGTGTAGGTCTGAAAACACCCTCAGAAGCCGATGCCTGCTCAGCGGCTCTGGACCCATCTGAGGGAATAGTTTCCGAGTGTCCAATACCTTGAGTATCCCGAGGCCTAGTCGGCTTCATGTGGGAGTCGGAAGTGGCCTGTGGCTCTGAGGTAGTGGGAGTCAGGGGCTGTGAAAGTGCCTCACTGAGAACCGGCGAATGGGCGACTGGCCTAGCGGAGGCCTCGTCATCGGTTTTTGACCTCAGATGCCTGTCCTTTTCCTTGTGCTTTTTATAAACTCCGGTTGTCAGTTGTTCTGACAGCATTATATAATTAAATCTTCGGCCAAAGTAATGAAAGGCAAAATCGTACCGACGCTTAATAGTGCGTTGGTTAAATCTAGCACAAAACCGACAGCTAGCAACGTCGTGGTCAGGGCCTAGGCAAGGAATACAGTAAGAATGAAAATCCTTATGAGGCATTTGCTTCCCACAAGAAATACAATTGTTAACTTTTTCTGACATCGGTCTGGAGCAAGAAAAAAGTTTCCCCAACGGGGTACTTAGCTTTAATGAAGACTTTGTATCTGAAATTCAAATTTGAAAATCTCAGGAGTTGGCTGACCAGCACTTGCGAACTGCTTTGGCTTCGGGCACCGCATGGCAAGAAAGACTGAAGAAAATGGCGTCGGCTGCATCTTTTATACCCCTGGCGCACTGACGTCAGGGAAGAGGCGACAGCAACCGACACCGGACCAGGACTTTGGAATTCAGGCCGACTGTGGGTAGCCTGCCAGCAGGATAACCCAAGTGTAATGACTGCAACAGTGAAACATTAACATCTGGCACCTCACCTAAGTATCATATTTAATCATAGCCTCACCGCAGGCTTCGTGCCCACTGAATAGCACACAGCTACAGTTATCCTACTCCACAAGGGGGATCCACCTTGGATCCCGGGAACTACTCCCCCATCAGTCTAACAAGCCTGATCTGCAAGGCCATGGAACGTATTATCATGGAACTTATAAACAGAGACATTGGCAACCATCACACACAGGACCCCATGCAGTTTGGGTTCGTGAAGGGCCGATCTTGTCTCCTGAACCCGATTGACTTCTTCGAATCATTCTCCAGAGCCATGGGCAAAGGTAAGGTGGTCCACACAGCCTATTTGGACCTCACTAAGGCCTTCGACAGTATCTCCCACTCTGGAATCATAGATAAAATTACTAAGCTGGGCATTAATCCCTAGGTCACTCAATGGGTTACCAACTGGCTTACTGACCGAACCCACACTGTAAAAGTAGCAGACTCCAAAACCAGCTCTAGACAAGTGGAGTACCTCAGGGTTCAGTCCTGGGACCGCTCTTGTTTGGCATCTACTTCTCTGAAGTACAGGCCAACACTAAGGGACTCTGGCTAACAAAGTTCGCAGATGACTGCAAACTGGGAGCCATTATTGAATCCCCAAATGATGTGGATGTTCTACAAAAGGGCCTTACAGAAAAAGATGCTTGGTGCAAGAGCCATGGGCTCAAGCTCAATTCCAAGAAATGTATAGTTACCCCCTTTGCGAAAAAACATGTACCCATGAATTACCACATAGGTGGTAGTACACTAAACACCAAAAGTGTGACAAGAGACTTAGGGACACAGGTGGACAGTGGTCTCACCTTCAATAACCACATCACCACAACAGTCAGGAAATCATTCTATGTGGCACACCTCATCACTAAGGACTTTTCATCCAGAAAAAAGGAGGTCATTGTCCCACTGTACTCATCCCTCATTAGACCCATTATAGAATACAACGCCCATTTGGTATGTACCTCTAAAGACATCTACAACAACTGGAAATGCCGCAGAAATACTTCACTAAAAGAATCACAGGCCTAAAGCAGATGCCCTATGCTGACCGTCTATACTCTGTCACATATCGTCTACTCAGAGGCGATCTCTGCTTAACATACAAGGCCATGTCAAACACAGAGCTGTTGGACATGTTACACTTAAAGAAATCTCAATCCCTCAGAGGGACACACTCCGGGAATCTAAACCTTGTCATCACAATGAACAAAACATGCCAGAGGGATAGGTTCCTGATCCAGAGACTCCCCAGACTCTGGAATAGACTGCCCATACATGTCAAGCAGAGTGCCTCTTTGGCCCTCTTCAAAAATAACCTTGATGATTGGATGGGAAATAGGAAATTTACACCGGGGATCACATCAGTCACCCTGTTAGGGATCCAGGGAAGTAAATACTGCGGGAAGAAATAGCCAGGGAATTGTTATGGTTAGGCTTGTATACGCCCTAGGGCCGATAGCCTAGTACCAACCTATGTACCTGGTATGTGTATTGCTACACAAAAAAGCGGTGCGACTAAGACCCACTCCCACTCCATCGTGGCTACTCTGCAAAGGTAGAAAACAACTTGTTCCTCTTTGTTTATATAAAATACTACTGCCACATTGTTCAACTCTATGGTAGTCACACCCTGGGGAGCTGAACAAGGAATGCATGCAACACTATAAAAACTATTCTCATCTCTAGTATGTCGATGTGCAATTTACCCTCACAGTCCAAGTGCCCTGGGTCATCCAGTTTCGACAGTGCCCCTCACCCCAGAATGAAATCATCCATGATCACTATGGCGATTGGGGATGGGTAAACAAAGGGTATACCCACTGAAAGATTCAAAGGTCTTGTACACTACAATACACTATGCATGCCTTGGGCAGTTTGAGCTTGCTCATCATAGGTTGGAGACTTTCATACCATTGTACCATGTGCTCGCTGAAGAATCCTCATGTTTAATCTGCCAAATGGGACTATCTGAATGGAAGCAGCCATGAGCTCTAGCAATCTAGGGAATGCAAAGGCTGAAGGAGTCTGTGTGCACAGAAGACTTTGAAATTCTCTTACTATTGTAGTGATCCTACCCACAGGCAGTTTTTCACTCTGAGATAGTGTGTTTAGTTGGCAGGTGATGAACAGAAATGGGTGCATCATTAATAGCAGGATTTTGTGAGGTTGACCGTGATCCCCAAGGATAGGCACAGCTATAGTAAATACTGACTTGCCACAAACAATAATCTTACTGTTGGGGTAGCTATGAGCCAGTTAAGAAATCCTCCGAACCTATCAGTCACATGTGAGCTGCGACTAGAAACATGCATTTGGTGAAAACCCAGGGTGCTGTGGTCAGACCAAATGGCAGAGCTCTGAACTATAACAACGGGCTCCCACCTGAAAATACAGAAACATCCATAATGCTTTTTCCTATCTTAACGTTTTTGTATATATCTGAGAAATCTGGAGAGCATATCCAGTTTCCCACCTGCAAACACGGCAGGACAGATTGCACCTTGACCATTCAAAATTACTCCTTCACATATAGATTTCAATTGAAAATTGGTCTGAGGTCCTGATTTTTTTAGGCACCAAGACCACCTGGAGTAGAAACTGGACCTACTCTGTTCTGGTTGGAACTTCTGGATGGCTCTTTTTTGGAGGAGACTTTGCTGCCAAATCTTTGAGTAGGTGGCAAGGTGGGAGGACAAGAAGGCAGGCTCTTGGGCATCTCTTAAAAAGGGAATACAGCACCTCCTGGACACAATGTTCTTCATATTGATCACTGCTGCAGTAGCCTTAACTATATGGGTTATATCCTGCAATCGACATAACAGCTGGCCAGCTTTCAAAGCTTCAGGGCACCTTCCACACATGCAAACCATTACTTGGCTTGAGACATGTTTCGGTGCCAATCCCTTCACAGATTTCATGCTGCTAAGTACAGCATTCCTCTGCGGGCTTACAAGGATCAGTGGGGTCAACTAACACACTGTCCCATTGTTCTCTTCAGGGGGGAGAAAACCTTCCACATTACTTTTTTTTTTTTAGCTTCATGTGTACAACTATTTTAAAGCTATGTAAAAGTGTTTTTAGTGACTGTCACTACTTTTAAATAGGCGCTAATTTTTCTTTTTGTACTTTTGTGGTAAAAAGTTGTTATAAGTTATTTAAAACTATTTTTTGATGGAAAAAAATTGTCAGCCAGATTCAGTAACACCTACGCTAAGTGCACACGATCTATATTCAAGAACATCCCCTACCACATTTTTTGTGCTCTCTAGTTACTCAGAAAGATTATACTAAGTGTGCATGCAGTCTACACTTTGTGGTAACCTTTATGAACCTCCCTCAGTATTTAAAGCTCCAAGAAAATCATAGGAAAGAAAACTAAAGTTAGAAGGAAGAAGGTGTGAGTTATGCCCGTGTTGTCTGTTCTCTCAAAACAGTATACACTTACTGAACACCTACTGTTCATAGGTAGGTACCAGGCTATTGGCCTTAGGGCCTATATAAGCCTAGCCAAAAATGTACCCTGGCTTTCACCACCCAAACAAATTATTTTCCTATGCCCCTGTCGAGCAGAGTCACAGAAGTGATCCCTGGAGTGAATTTCCTATTTCCCATCCAATCAAAGATTTTTCTTGAAGAGTGCTAATGAGGAGCTTTGTTTGACATAGATAGGTACTTTGTTCCAGAGTATGGGAAGTCCCTGGGACAGGAATCTATCCCTCCAGCATGTTCTGTTTACTGTGGTGACAAGGTTTAGGTCCCTAGAGCGTGTAGCTCGGAGGGATTGGGATTTCTTTAAGTGGAGGATGTCCAACAGCTCTGGGTTTGACATAGCTTTGTATGTTAGGCAGAGATCGCCTCTGAGTAGGCGATATGCGATGGAGTAAAGTTAGAGTTTTTTGAGACAGTCTGCGTAGGACAGCTGTTTGAGGCCGGTAATCCTTTTGAGGTATTTCTGCGGCCTTTCCAGTTGTTGTACATGTCTTGTGAGGTACATACCGAAAGGAGCATTGTACACTATAATGGGTCCAATGAGTGACGAGTAGAGGGAACAATGACCTTTTTTCCGGGATGAGAAACCTTTTGTGATGAGGTGTACCACTTAGAAGAATTTCCTGACTACTGGGGCAATGCAACTATCAAAGGAGAGCCTACTGTCCACCTGTGTCCCAAGGTCTCTTATCACACTTTCGGTGTTAAGTAGACTACCGCCTATGTCGTAGTTCATGGGTACAGAGTTTTTACCAAAAGGGATGACAATTCACTTTTTGGCATTGAGCTTGAGGCCATGGCTTTGACACCAGGGATCTGTCTCCGTGAGGCCCTTTTGTAGGATGTCCACATCATTAGGAGTTTCGATTATGGCTCCTAGTTTGCAGTCATCTGCGAACTTCGTTAGCCAAAGACCTTCTGTGTTAGCCTGTACTTCAGAGAAGTAGATACCAAACAGGAGAGGACCCAGGACTGAATCCTGTGGTACTCCACTTTTCAATGGTCTGAAGTCGGATTTGAAGTCTGCTACTTTCACAGTGTGGGTTCAGTCAGTGAGCCAGTTGGCAACCCATCTTGTGACATAGGGATTTATACATAGTTTAGTGAGTTTAACTATAATTCCAGAGTGGAGGATGGTGTTGAAAGCCTTGGAGAGATCTAGATAGGCTGTGTGAACCACCTTACTCTCGTCTACGGCTTTGGTGACTGCTTCAAAGAAGTCTATCAGGTTTAGGAGAAATGATCTGCTTTTTACAAACCCGAACTGGGTGGGGTCCAGAGTTTGGAGATTACTAATGTCTTTGTTTATAAGTTCCATGATAATACGTTCCATGGCCTTGCAGATCAGGCTCGTCAGGCTAATGGGGTGGTAGTTCCTGGGGTCCGTGGTGGCTCCCCCTTTGTGGAGTGGGATAACCATCGCTGTGCGCCATTCCGTGGGCACAAAGCCTGAGGTGAGGTTATGATTGAACGTGGTACTTAGGTGGGGTGCCAGTTCGTTCTGTAGTTCATGTAGAACGCAGTCTGGGATGTTGTCAGGTCCCATTGATGCTGTGTTCTTGGCTTTGCAGAGTGTGGTTTTTACCTGTGCAGCCGTGATTACAGAAACTTTGCATTCTTCCAGTATAGAGAGATGGGCCCTTTAGGGGGTGAGAGGGGGGTAAAGTTAGCACTGAACCTATCTGCCAGGATGATGGCAATATCAGTTGGTTCTGTATATTTAGTGCCATTGTGCTGTAACTCAGAGCAGAGCTGAGTGTTGCCATTGAGATTCTTGACACAACTTATAGAATGCTTTGTGGTTGTCTTTAGAATCAGTGGCAATTTTGTTTTCATAACTAGCTTTGGAGGATTTTATGACGGATCTCAGCTTCTTACTGAGGCTGACCAGGGAGTTCCTCCAATCATGGGATTTTACTCTTTTTTGCAACAGTTCCTTTCTTTTGTTGTAGAGTTTGTTTACGGCAGGGGACCACCAGATTGACTTCGTTTTTTAGGGGGACAGCATCTTAGTTCTGTTAGGGATAGCATGATGTAGGTGTTAATAAACACGAAAAGTAAAATAAATACACCCTGGGATTCAAAGTGCTTTTTTATACTACGTTTTATGTGGGGAAAAGTACCTTTATTGCAACTTTCCTGTTTTACTGACTATCGCTGTTAAGCTTCCCCTGGACATAAGCAACATTTACGACTTGACCATTGAAGAAATCACCATTCCTTAGGTTGAAGAGTTTCAAGAAGTTGAATTTGTATGGGAATGTGAAAGAAGACAGGCAGTTTTATTCCTCAGACTTCTGACTCAGACTCTGAGGAGACTATGGTATCTGAATCTCCCTGTAAGGGATTCACTTTCTCCAAAACTATTTTCAGACCGTGTCAGCATTTGACCGTGTCAGCATTTTTCATGGGAGAACACTGAGGTTTTTCATTCCCATAGAAAATACTGTAAGTTGTTGCAAAAAGTATTCCAGATCCTTCAACCCACCCCCCACTGCTGTCGGCAATGGAGGACATGTTTATCACAGCCTGTTGTTTCCAAGACAGCCAACCTGCTGCACCTAAGAAACAGAATGTACTAGGTTCCACAGTCTTTCAAATTTTATTACACTAGTCTCAAACCTGAACCATCAGTTATAGCTTCAGCCAAACATTTTGTTAATTCTAATCCTTCCCTTTCTGACATGGATAGTAAAACAACTAATAAGTTCGCAAAAAAGTATACACTTCTGCAACTTTGATTTTTTAGAATTTTTAATTGTCAGGCTCATATGCTAAAGTTTATACTAATTGTGAAAGTATGAGTAATGTTTTGGATGCAGGTTCCTCATGAGGAAAAATCTGCTTTCTTCTGTTTCGCAGGACATTACACATTATTTAAAGAGAGTTAATGACTAAGGTTTTTTAAACACTTTTATTGAATTATCACTTGTGACAGGCAAATTTACTTTTATATATAATCAAAACTGTATTAACAATTTAACATTTACAAACATTATACTTCACAAATATTGCTATAATCATATAACCTAAGCAACATTACATAAATTATTCAATTCCTGAACTTTTTTTAAGAAACTTTTTATTAAACCATCACTTACGACAGAGGCAATCATACATTTATATAAATGAAAACAAATCACACACACAATTCTAGTTGCAAGCATTTTACATCACAAACCATACTGACATACTCTCAGTTGTAAGCATTATATATCATTTATAATCTACCCAATCATTTTCAGTCAAACATTACATAGCTCATTTAAGTCCTGCCTTCTTTTAAACCTCATTCCTTCCCTTTATGTATTGTTCCCACATTTCCATTTTTTCCTATGTAGTTTGCTCCTACCCTTTTCTAAATATCTCAGTTCCAGTTGTTTTGCCTCTGTTGCTATATTCATTATTTGTAATACAGTTTGGTTTAAATTTTAATTTCCATTTTCTAGAAATCGCTTTCTTGACAGCCAACATAATTAGACACAGCAAGACCTAAATGTCTAGGCAATTCCAATTCTGTATCATCGCTCCGAAAAATAAGGACTATGTGGATACTGCTTCCATGGCTGTTGTCACTGGTACTGCACTGAGGAGGACTTCAGGCTGCATTCTCAGACTGTCTCAGAAGACATCAAAAATGAGATTCTGAATTCTTCTGCTTTGAACTGATTTAGTGTTTGGTCCCTCTGCTGCAGAGGTCATCAAAAAGTGTGATGAAAGAGGTAAGCTGATACGGGGGAATCTCTCAGGTTTGTCAGCCATCCTTCTCTAAATTTTCCAAGGACTTTCTGCTCCCTTGTCCGCTTTGGCAAGAAACAAAACTAACAGTCTCAGCAGAATGGTAGCAAGCAGATATTTAATAAGCAAATACAGGGAGGTTCCCAAAAAAACGCTGGAAACCACCAGAACAAAGGACAAAGGACAGTCAAAATAAGGCAGAATGACTATTTAAGATGCTTTGTGTCCCCATCCCACCCTAGCAGTCCCTTAACACTTCTAGAAAAGTCTGAATCTCCATTTCTCTCTTTAGCAACAGACTGTTTCAAACGAGTTCTGAAGCTGATACAGAGTGTAGTGGGAGAAAATTCCTCATTTTCAGGTGATTCCTCCCTCACTCGATACACCAAACCTTCTCTTCCCTCCTGTCCTACACTAAATGCTGTTTTGGATTAACAGAAGCTGCCTTCTTCCTAGTTGGGAAAATTATTTTACTCATGAATGTTTTTAGTGCCAAAGAAATAAAATACATGGAGACCAGTTTTGGATCTTTCTTTGAAAACTGCTACGGTCTCAAATGATGTTTTCCTTAAGTGTACTCTCAAAATATGTATTTGTTCCTGTGAGCTTTTTACTAATGAACTGTGATGATGTGCGTTTACTATGTGATTTTATTTTCCCTGACTGTTTCATTAATGTTTAAACTACTTATTACTTTCTGTTATGTTGCTATATGTGGAGTTTTTCTACCTGGGCCTCCACTGAAAATGGCCAACTTGCCCAGTCGGACTTTCCCGGTAAACAAATGTTAAATGAATAAAATAAAATTCTTTGGCACTATCATAAACTAATTCAAGAAAGTTCAAAATGCTATTACCCCTTTCTTTCTTGTATGATTTTTTTTTTAGTAACCTTACACTTAAATGACGTAGATTAACACACCTACATTTTAGGCCTTTCATAAGGCTTTGTATTTCTGGATCACATGAAGCATTCTCTGCCTTACTATTTTGGCTATCCACTGCTCACTATCTAGCTCCTGTCGTAGCCATTGTAGCCTACAGGGTATCAACATTTTTTCATATTTAGACTTGCTCATCTTTGCAGAGTCTTTTTCAAACTATCAGGAATCTCTCACGTGGGTGAGAGAGATCTCCCACACAAGCAGGGATTGCAAGAGAACATTATAAAGTTGTTTTTTTTTTTTTTTACTCTATCACACAGGACTGTGTTTCTGGGATGTCTGCTAGACACTTCAATTCAGAGAACTTCTCTTCCACTGAAAAAATGGATCTATATTTGATCTATTCCAGGTGTTTTCCAGACTTCTGTTACTGTAAGGGAATACCTCAGGATTCTGGGTATCGTGACATCCATGATTCCCAAGATACCGCTTGCAATTCTCCACATGAAAATGAAACAATAGTACCTGAAGTTTCTTAGGTCCCAGCAACAACATCCATTATCTTTTCAAATTCCAGTTTTGGAATTTGTGAAAAGAGAAATCACTTGGTAGAGACATCAAATATCACTGAATCCAGGTTTCCCCTTCTCCCCTCTTGCTCCAAACCAGTTACTCGCAACAGATGCCTCAAACTGTGCTTGGGGAGCAGTACCAAAGGGGATAAAAGTGCAAGGTCTCTGGGAAAAGAAAGACAGACTGAAGGACATAAATATAAAAGAGATGTTGGCTGTTATAAAAGCTCTCAACCCCTCTGAATCATCTTTGGTCCCTAGGACTTCAAGTGTTAACAGGCAATACCACAGTGATGTGGTACATAAACAAGAAAGGCAGAAACGGATCTTACACCTTCTGCAGACTAACCATGTTAGCATGGGGTATAGGTTTACAGCACAACCTCACTATAGAGGCATCCTACATTCCTCAAAGCAAATCCAAACGGGACAAAGGCACACCCTCACAAGTGGAAAGTACATCTGGCATTTTCCAAGGTTTTATCAGAGGGAGAATTTCTCAGGTAAATCTTTGTCCCTCTCTAAACAATCAACTGGCAAACTTCTGTTACAGGACTCCATGCAAGAAGGCATGGAAGCCAGATGACTTTTCTTTTCCTTGGACAGAAACATTCTTATATGCTTTTTCCACTGATATTCAGGGTATTTCAAACGATTCAGAAGGAATTCTCCCAAGATCATTGTGGTGACTCCCTCCTGGCTCAGGCAACAGTGGCTCTCCCTTCCTTTGAAAATGGCCAAGGGGATTACCACACACAGATTAGACTTACTCACACAATACTATGGATGTTTGATGCACCCTGACCTAAATAACTACTGACTGCATGAATGACAGGGTCTTAATACTGTTTAGGCACCCATTTCCTGAAGATGTGCAGCAGGTACTGATGAAAGTAAGAAACTCTGCTGTTAGAAAATCATACATAAGCAAATGGAAAAGGCTTTCTAGTTGGTGCAACAAAATAAGCAGCATCCATTCAGGGCTGGTGTTTTTCTGGTTTTACAATACTTGTGTGAATTATTATCCTATGGCCTGTCTTACCCTTCTATCAAGGTTAATTTGTGCACCATTTCAGCATGTCTGCCCATGGACTCGTCTTCTTCAAAGCACTCTTATATGAAATGTTTTTGAAAGGGGTGCTACACAAGAAACCTCCAAGAAAACTGGTGGTTCCTCTTTGGGATCTTAACTGCGACAGACAAGCTTATTCCATTTGAACAAGCTCACCTGGCTGACTTGTGGTTCTTAACATGGAAAACAGTTTTACTGACTGCTCTGACCTCTGCAAGACGGGTATCTGAACGGAAAGCTCTTATGGTGGGTCAACCTTACCTCATTTTCCACAGAGACAGGGTTTTTCTCAGAACCAATTCTTTTATGCCTGAAGTGGTATCCAAGTTTATTTTATGCCATTCTATCCATCTCTGTGTTCTCTCCTGAACTCAAGAATGAGGGAGAAAGGATACTTAATACTTGGATGCCCACAGACAACTTGGGTACCATCCTGTCAGAACAAACTCTTTCATAACTTCTGACCAGTTGTTCATTTTTTTGTGAAAGGTATGAAGGTACAACCTGTGTCAAAGCAAGCGATTTCCAAATGGCTGTCGCAGGATAGTAACTTTTGTTATTCCCACCACAACAAAACTATTCATGGCAGAGTAAAGGCACATACTAGGTCCTTGGGTTAATTTCTAGCTTTTTGGAAAGAGATGGATTCTAGAAGTATTCCAGAGACAGTATCTTGGTCTTCTGTGCATACTTTCCCAAAGCACTACAAACTAGATTCCTTTCCAGGTCTAGGACAGGCTTTGCTAGGATCATTCTCCAGGGGCTCCTGGACCCTTCCCCTGTTACCTCCCACTTGTTCTAAGCTATGGTCATCTATCCATATAGCTTAGGCTACTGTAGCAGCGATAAATACGAAGAACATAGAAGAGTAGTGTACGCAAACTTACTCTAACAGTAGATGTTCGGAAGATCACTGCCGCAGCCGCTCCCACCCTCTATCCCCCTTTTTCTTTGGTGTTTTTTATGCCAAGGTGTAGTCATGTATTTTTGCTTTTCCTACCAATGTCCTCTCAGGGCTTAGCTTCCCTGTCTCAGTTGGTAAGAACGGTCTGAAGGGCTAGGTGTCCAAACCAGTCTTTTTAGTCATAACTAGAAAAGCCAAAACAACCTAGAAAAAGTTGAGGTCAGTGATAGAACTCACAATAATCCAAGGAATTTATTTTATTTATTTATATTTTCTGAAGAAGTTTGCCTAGGAGGCAAACGAAAAGCGCTTTAAAATAAATTCCTTGGATTATTGTGAGTTCTGTTTCCTGGCTTTGACATTTTTCACTGACAGTGACTTTTCAACTGGCATTCAGCCTGTTTGGTTTGCTCCACGGTTCACTTTTCAGTCTTTTTAGTAAGTTCAGCTTGAGCTGTTTGGAAGAGTGGAAGGTGCCCTGAAGCTTTGGAAGCTGGCCGGCTGTCAGAGTTCTGTTCTGCATAGGATATCAGTGCACTTTGGAGTTCATTCAAACATGTACTGTTGTGTTAAGTGTACTTGCACACAACTGTACTTCCTTAACCACCTGTCTGGAACAATGGCCAACTAGACATTTGGGTGGAAGGACAGATGTCCCAGACTGCCTCCACAGTGATACAGCTAGACAACTCTTCAGGATTCATCCCAGAAAGATCCTCTGTGACCCTAAATCATTCAAACCCCCTCTGCATCTGGGATGGTGGCTTGTTTGGAATTCTCCTCTACTATGGAACCCTGTCATACTGTTGTCTACCCTAGGATATCTAGACTTATAGTACCACAAGTTTTAGCCCCCTTTTAATTCCTTTGAAGATATCTCTGGTGTATGGAAAACAACAGCTGACAACATCCTGCCATCTTGCTCACACAGCAACAGTCTTTCTCTCACCTTCTGCCCAAGCAAGCAGGAGCCATTAAAAGGAGCATTGGTCCACAACACCCTTTAGATGCAGTCAGGCCTGTCCTGAGCCCACCTCTTGAGCTGCACCATCCGTCAGATTATGACTCAATTGCATAGTGAGCAATGATATGGAAGAAATGGTTGCCATCTGGGACTCTAGCTTAAAAAATCATATCGCTGTTCGACAGCTGTTTCAGAGTATCATCAGCTTTCTCTGTTGGTCTCCTCTGAAAGGTAGTCATATGCACCATAAAGTTCAGAGCTCTAATAGAGGATGTCCGTTATGCATATACAGGCTTCCTCCAGCCTATCCATCATCCTGGATTCTCTCTCTTCAGAGGATATATAGCCTGTGCATCCTCTGAGGCACCTCTTTTGGAGGTAGCAGAGACAACTATCGAGTCCACAAGGGGTCTTTTACTCCAGTATTTTCTATCCTTGAGGGGAATTGGTACAGTAACATTGGACTCCTTCCACGCCTTGTTTCACACAACAGCTACCAACTTTTCTGAGGGTGGAACAACCAAGGTGACAGGCAGGAACTGTAAGCCTCTTGCAAGAGTTCTTCTTTTGGGGGAGATGGGATCCACATTCCAAGATACCTTCTCTGCCTCATCATTTCCACTATCTCATCAAAAGTGGCATCCCCTAAAGTGAGTTTGGGAGAAACCTCCCATTCACTGAAATCTGAATCTGGGAAGGGAAACTGAGTGTAAGTCCAGGTGTGTCTTATTGCACCACCTTTTCATGTGTACATCGGGGTCATCTGAACTCTCCTGGGAAGAAGGCGCTGTAGATCTAAGTAGTTCTCTGTCCCTGGGGAGCATCAAGTATGGTCCAAAGACCCTGCCTCATTTGAGTCTCAGGTTGGAATCACGATTCCTATACCTAGCCAGCAAAGACTGGAGAAAAGGTCTCCCACCTGCTTTGATAAGTTGACAAGAGACCTCCAGGAATAAAAACCTTGGTGCCAAACACACTGTATTCAAAGCAGCACCAGAAACAAACATGGATGGCACCAACTTCTCTGAAGCTGAAGTCGTCGCATTAGATTTTTGGCTCCGAAGGGGTTACTGCAGAAGCTAAAAACACAGACAATGCTCCCAGCAGTACCGGGTTCAAAAGCAGCACCAAACAGCCTATGTTGAATCCTTCAGTTGTAGTGGTACCTGATGTTGGTACCAATACAACCACGGAAGCGGAGGGCCTCTGAGTGGAGGATGACCTATTTGCCAATGCCAAAGGAAAAGAAACAATAACTGGTGTTGATTCCAACAAACACTGGAACTAAAATGGCGGCCAATAGAGAAATAGTAGTAAAAGATGGTAGAGGTTCTTCTCTAACCTACCTAGACACCAAGAGGGCTGAGATAACACCATATTGAAGTTGGACCTTTACAAAGACTGACATCATAGGCTTCTAATCAACTGGAGTAGGACTACTAAGAGACGTGTTAAGACCTAAATGAAGAAGCATAGGTTGGTTGAAAAGAAAGGAAACTGGAAAATTCCTTTTCTGAAGAAAAACTACCACAGCCCTACACTTAGATGCAGAATCCATAACTGCCAGATGTCTCCTGTTGGAGGAGAGGAAGATCTAGTAGTAGTGAACATTGAAGAGGGCCTGGACTAGAAGTAGAAACAGTCAAAGGAACTTTAGCTAAATAGTTTCTCCAAAATTGCAAACCCCCATCAGATTTGTCAAGTGTGCATCGCTCCTTGTGTTTCTCAGACATCAAGGCTTTAGTAAAGGACCTATTATAGTATTCTATACAGAGCTTATCCAATAGCACCAATTCACAAGGCAAAATAGGCGTTCAAACAAAAATAAAATTTTTCTATCTGAAAGTGTCCATAAGCTGACAGTTTTACATATTTTGCAATCACTCAACAAATGGCTCACTTTCAAGCACATTTCACCTAATTCCTGTGGAGAATCTTATGCCAATTTTTAAAGCCAGGTTTGGGGTCTTTATCCATAACTGGGTCCAGTGAATGAAAACACAAACTCAAGAAAAATAATGAGCCACAAATAAACACACACTTCTTTTTACAATGTTATTATGAAACCAATGACCACTAAAAAAGAAAAAGAGAGCTTTTTCTTTTTTTACATAAAGGACTAGGAGGGAATAGAGAGAAAAAGTCAGGAAGGAATATTTAACATGTCAGACAAATAGAAACTGTTATGAACCATGATTTGCAAAGATAATATGCAAAGGAGTATTTGTTCGAACCAGAAAGCATTACCAAAACCCTCTAAAGCTCAAGGACAGTCTCTGAGATTTCAAAGCAGCAACAGTGGCAAAGAGATCTAGAGCGTCTTCTTGGGGCATGGAGTTATGGGACAGGGGAGGAGCTCGAACTTGTGAGGAGATTTGCTGCCAAGAAAGCCAACACCAAAGGCACCAGTCCTTCTGTTCATGTTCTGACAAAAATAGATCAAATCAGGGAATGGTTCACTACCTCTTTGCAAATTATATTTTACAAATTATACCCAAGAAAAACAAATGGAGAAGATAAACTGCATGCCAAGCTGAGAATCAAAAAGTGCAAAGTCTTGAATCTTGTCATTTTTTGCCTTTTACTGGATGAACATAAGTCATTAAACATCCCCCTTTTACTTCTCATCTAGTGCTAAACGAAAAAGTTCACTTTAGTAAAAAATATAAAAAAAGTATAAAAACACATTACAAAACTTCAACAGTAGTACTACTGCAAGCTTTGGTATGCTTAAAAAGAAAATCTTGTTTTGCTTATTTTCTGTCATCTGTACACAGGTTCATGGGCAGCCAGTCTGTTGTAGCAACCAATGAGTATAAGACAGGAAACCAACCCTGGAATGGAAGTGGACACAAATAATGAATGCATGTACACTGCATCCATAGCTATGGCCACTTTCAGCATCTCCAATTTGTTAACTGTTAACAACACAGACATTCTTAAGCAAGGTACTACTTTGTAGAAGACAGTTAGCTATTTCTATCTCTGTGTGATAAAGGAGTAGGTTATACTATATAAAGGGATATATGGGTGAACGCTTTGCATGGGTGGGTGCTCAGTCTTGGTTCCACCTCACCAAGAGCCATAGCTTTTATTTAATAAAAAGGGATATCAAAAATGGGCATCTTGATTTCACAAATCATAGAACCAACTCAGCTACAAATAATGTACACATTACACGTATGAGATATGCTGGTCTTTGCATAAAACAGTTTTAGAGCATCACAGCTATTCCTAAAGCCATCAGGGCAATATGTGCAATTTGGCTCATTTAGCTCCTGACAGGTTGTAAATATTCCCTTAATGTTGAAGCCAGTGCTACAGTGAAGCTATGGAGGTCTACAAGGTTTTATACAGGTTCCAGCTAGATTTTTTGCCAGTTCTCACATCTTGCAGTAGAAACAAAACTTTCTGCACACTGGGATATGTTCTGGGCATTACCTGCCTATGTTTGATCCATTTGAACCCACAGAGTCACCTAGTGCACAGTGATCAGATAAGTCAGCAAATAGCAAGCACAAGATATACAGCAATGATGATCACCATCAGATAGAGTCAAATATGTGGCTTTCTCTGAAGCAGAAGTTCTTAACTATCCTGTTAAGAAGTACAACCTTCTGTGGATTTTCTCTAGTGTATAGCAGTACCTCCTTAATGATCAGGTGTTCTTGTAACACAGGTGCATGTCAAGTTGTCTCTCCATCTATCTCTGCACGCACAATAAGGACATTATGGAGGCTGATAAGAGATCCAATGTGCCTGACATTTGTTGGCAGTCTGATGAACATTATAAATGTTACGTGGTGCTGTGAATTTTTTTATTTTGACTTTTAGTTTTTGACGACCTTCTCTCTAAATCCAAACATGGTTTTAGACCAAGACATAGCACCACAACAGCCCTATTAAGTTTCACCGACACCATCAACCACCACAGAAATAGTAACTTTGTCTTCTACATTTCCTTGGATAGGTCAAAAATATTTGGCACTGTATCCCATCAAAAACTACTTCAAGAATTATCATCTATCCATCTCTACCGCCATCCATCACTGGTTTCACAGCTATCTATCCAGCCGCTAACAAGCCATTATATCTCTACCCTACTACCTGTTACTGTAGGAGCTCCACAAGTTTCTGTTCTTGGCCCTCTACTCTTCTCCATATTTACAATCTTAATTCTGCATCCACACAAGCTACTATGATACAGTATGCAGATGATTCCATTGTCATCGGCACTGCCCCCTCCTTCCCCGAACTCTTATCTAAAACCCAGAGTGCTTTCTCAGACAGACTAAACCCTAACGAGACAAAACTAATGATATTCTCTAATAGTAAATCCACAGAGCCCACTATCCCACTTCACAAACTCTCCTCCAATGGCACTATAATTAAACCGGTAGATGTCACTAAGTTACAAGGTGTCACAACAGATTGCTCCTTAAAATATGACAAGCACATAGCCCTTGCCATAAAAAAGGTACATATTAAGCTCGGCTGCCTGTACAGGTCAAGAACATTCCTCACCCCTTCCACTAGACATGCCATAGTCAGAACACACCTTCTGTCCACACTACTATATACCTCCCCCCATCTTCACTAATCTTAAAAAATCTGAACTGTCCAAACCAGAGGTTTTCTACCATAAAATAGTCATTTTTGCTGTCGGCCTCCAAAACAGGACACATAACTGTGCAGCCTTAAAACAGCTGCACTGGCTTGAGCTACCAAACCTACTATCCCTTAACCAACTTAACTGCTCACATCTTACATCAACCTGAAGCCTGTCCAGCTCTAATGAACCTAGTTCAACCTTACAATACTGCCCGTACCCTCCACTCATCCAATAAACTACTTCTAAAAGTTAAGATATCCAGCAACTCTTTTAGAGACTCCTTTTTGCAAACCAAATCGCAAAAAATATGGAACTGTATTCCCCAAAATATACCAATTACCTCTACTACCTCCAAATTCAAACCCTTTCTTAAAGAGCATCTAAACAATAAATGGCTCTGTTCCTGCATTACCAGTGGATAACTTTCTTCTTCTCACTCATTGCATTTTTTTCCTTAACTCAAACCTACTAAATCTCTACTTCCCCTGACCACTTTGCATCTGAGACTTTCTCTGTTGAAGTGTAGCTGTTTTGTTCTCTAAAACTAGGAGTTACTGTACAATCTGTCTACATTGTATCTGCATCAACTGTATACCCATCTTACTTTGCTTGCTGTTTACATAATATTAGACAACTTGTTATATGATTCTACTGTGTGTTTGGTAAATACTATTTAACCGTACGTTGTAATTACTATTTGACTCAATTCTGTTTCTACATTATTTTGTTTTTGGAGCTTTTCTCCCTGGGTCTCTGCTGAAAATGGGCCAATGGCCCAGTCGGACTATCCCAGTAAACAAATGTAAAAATAAAAATATAAAAAAAAAAAATAATAAAAATATTTACTTTTTTTGCTTTTCAAGAAAAAGAGAAAGACAAACATTAGAAATAAGGGAGAAATTCAAGAAACACAGAGCCTAGCTAAACTCTGTTGCATTTTTTTAAATTATTTTATAATAACTCAGAACTTGATTCACATTATAGACTATGGTGACAGAAAGCTAAAGAATCAAACAGATGACTTAAATTGGTGAGCTGGATGGACTGATGAAAAGAGACAACAGTTAATGTCCTTAAAGAAAAAAATATTTTAACTGTTAATAAAAGACAGCATGTTGTGGGCATAAACAATGGTGATGTCTGCATACAGATGGGAGGTTGAGCAGCTGGCCCTTTGGTGTAGTCAGAATAATCTGGAACGGAACACTTAAAACTGTGGAAATGATAGTGGACTTTAGCAGTGGTACTACAATATTATCCCCTATCTTTACATAATACTGCTGTGTCAATTGTGGAATCATTATAGTTTTTGGGATCTATAATCTCCCGGGACTTGAAGTGGGAGACCAATGTAGGAACCATCACAAAAAAGGCACAACATCGAAAAGAATTTCTGCGACAGCTGAGGAAGTTCAACCTCCTACAGGAGCTGTTGATTCAGTTCTATACAGCAGCCATTGAGTCTGTTCTCAGCTCATTCATAACAGTGTGGTTTGGATCTCTGTCTAATCATGACAAAAATAGGTTACATCGAATAGTCAGGTCTGCCGAAAATATCATTGGTGCTAATTTGCCCTCCTTACAGGACCTGTATTATTCCAGAGTCATGAAATGGGCAGGGAAAATCATTACCGACCCCTCACATCCAGGCCACCATCTTTTTGAACTATTACCATCAGCCAGACGTTATAGATTAATATGCACCAAAACAAGCAGATATAAGAACAGATTTTTCCCCACAGGCCATCAAGTTCATAACAGTTAACTCAGCTTATTGGGTTGGGGAATCCTTTTTCCCAGGCCTCCGACAATTCTGCAGTACTGTTTACATATTGTTAATACTTGTTTCTTTCAGAGTTTATTTCAGTATTTTTTGCACTGAGTTGCACTTTGCACCTTGTATGTATATGTACATTCACTTTTTTGTCTTGTTCTTAATAGTTGTATGTATGTCATTTATGTAATTCACACTTGGAGAGTCACTAAAACCGGAGTCAAATTCCTTATATGCATGCATACGTGGCCAATAAATGTGATTCTGATTTGTGTCTAGATATTTATATATATATAGTCAAATTATTACTAGTTGCTGTTTCATATTTAAGAAAGCTGCAACAATCATAACTAATTTCATCAGTTGTGGTTTGCAAAGTGTGTATTAATATGAAATTTATTGACATTTATTGTGCTCTCAAGACACTTTTACAAATAAGTTTCAGCTTACTGAAGCCCTTTTTTGAACTATGTTTTCTGGCCGACAGTTGTACTCTGACCATTAGTCTCTCTACTGGAGCTATTTATATACAACTACCATTAACTCAAAGAAAGATGTAGCTAATACCCCTCAGATGAGAGGCACCCCCCCCCTAAAGAGGGAACAACTTGAAAGGGAAAACCTAACCGTCTCCAGGTTAGGTAGGCAAACAGCAATGCCATGTTAGTGCCAGCCTTCTCTCTTCAGTGAAGATTATGTCCCATTCTTTACTATCCCTCTTGTGGCCAGTCAGTATACATGCTGTCTTTCCATAAACCCAATCCATTTACATTGTAGTGCACTGCCCTGACAGCAAACTGCTGTTACATCTGCCCAGCAATTGCCATGTGACAGTGAGGACTTGTCACACCCTTCCCCCAGGGAAGGAAAAGACCACAGCCGCTCACTCCCATTTTCCCTTCCCCTACACTGGCTTCTCCAGCACCTGATCCCCAAATCAAATTCAGGTCACATGAGGCAGAGCTACAGTTATTTTTCCTCTATCAGACACAGCCCAACAATTTATTGCAGGTTACAATTTATCCAAAGCTGCTTTAGATGAGGTATCACTCCCTCTTTTCTCATAATCTGATATGCTTCTGCTCGTGCTGCATGTGGGTACCTGAGGAGAAACAATGTAAAGTCTCCTCTCTCAAAGACAGACATATGGTCAACTTCAATGGGCTAACACCAAGGGGAGACCATAGGGTTACACGTCTTGGATGAAGCTATTTGTACATACCCACTGTTATGTGCCACATAACCAAAGGACTTTTGTTAATCTGCCAAGTCAGAAAAGCATATTTGGTTGTCTATCTAATTTTAAAGAGCATGTCAATTCACTCCAGGAGATCACTGTGCCACTTTACTTCACCAATCCATCCCACTACTAAATGCAATATTGTGCTTTGCAGCTTTCAAACAATCCAACTTAAACTTTAAAAAGGTACTAGGATTCCTTAGCAGGAAAAAAAGGTCTGGAAAACAAATTATGTGGGAATGCTTCAAGAACAGTCATATTCTGTTTTGTGCAGAATATTTACAAGGGACCTGCTGACATTTTATCAATATCTGGTTCTGCTCTAAGTGAAAATTCTCTGCCTACAGCAAAATGTTGAAGGAGGCAAGACCACAATAAGGAGCTGGAAAATCCTTTCCATGAAGTCTTTACAGTCAGGACAGAGAAGAAGACCACGGGCCTTCAGACGAGAAAGTATATACTGGATGGACCATGGTCCAGTCTGCATGTTGTCAGATGCAGATTAGAAATCAAATTTGCGACCTTATAATAGTTAATACAGGAAACTATTCCTGATGACCAAGCTAGGTACAGTCATAACAGATCACCGACCCTAGAATGCTCGATTGAGTTTCCTGGCTAATCAGTTCAACATCTCCTGCAGGGAATCAAGCAGTAGACTAACACCTGGAGGCACAAAATCAGTATCTAGCTCATCAGACACACTAGACAGCACAGCAAACAGAAAGTACAGTTTTGTACCTACCATAAATGTAGATGTTCAAGTGCTGATACAGCTGCAGTCAGAACAGATGGGTTCTCCTGCCGCCAGGCGGGTCCTCGGTCGGCCGAATTCCAAAGTCTAGGTCCGGCGTAGTTTGTTGTTGCTTTCTTTCCTGACGTCAGAGCGACAGGGGTATATAAGACACAGCCGACGCCATTTTCTTCAGTCTTTCTTGCCCCAGATGTCAGGTGCCCCCAGAAGGAAGGCAATATATATATATATATATATACATACATATATATATATATATATATATATATATATATATATATATACATATATATATATATATATATATATATATATATATATACATACATATATATATATATATATATATATATATATATATATACATACATACATATATATATATACATACATACATATATATATACATACATACATACATATATATATATACATACATATATATATATATACATACATACATACATATATATATATACACATACATACATATATATATATATACATACATACATATATATATATATATATATATATATATATATATATATATTATATATAATCATGCAATGCAATATAATCAAAAATCAGTAGTTGCAAGCAAATACACCATAGAAGGATAACCCAATCAGGTTGTAAGATGAGGAGTTAGCCACTAGGTCTGTACCTAGAGGGGAAGGAGGGAGGGAAACCTGGACTGCAGCTGTATTAGCACTCGAACATCTACATTTATGGTAGGTACAAAACTGTACTATGTTCATCGTGCATACAGCTGCAGTCATAACAGATGGGTAGAATCCCAAAGCTACGCACAGGGTGGTAGGCACTAGGTGGAACTGGGAGGAGCCAGAATGCCCTGCAACACAGCAGTGGCAAAGCCTGCTCTAGTTTTGGAGTATAAAGGCAGGTGGTAGTGTTTTGAGAAGGTATGCACAGAACTCCAAGTGGCTGCTTCCAAAATATCTTTGGTAGGGACTCCTCTGAGGAAGGCTGCAGAGGTAGCTGTGGCCCTAGTGGAGTGGGATCTGATGCCTACAGGTACAGATTTACCATGAAAGGAGTAACAAAACCGTATGAAGTGGCCTATCCATTTTGAAATAGTCTGTTTGGAAATTGGCTTCCCTTGAGCTCCTACAGCATAGGACACAAAGAGTTGTTCTGATTTCCTGAAAGGCTTTGTTCTGTCCAAATAGTAACGTAACTGTCTATGGATGTCTAAGGAATGTAGCAGCATTTCCCCTTTGTTTTGAGGATTGGGGTAAAAGGTAGGTAAGTGTATGGCCTGATTTAAAGCTACCCTGGATACTACCTTAGGCATAAATGACGGGTTGGTTCATAGGGAAACCCTGTCCTGATGGAAGATGAGAAAGGGCTGCACAGCCATGAGGGCTTGTAGTTCCGAGACCCTACGAGCTGAGGTAATAGCCAGAAGGAAAGCTGTTTTCCAGGACAAATATTGCAAATCTGTTGAGGCAGCTGGTTCAAAGGGAGGCAATGTTAATTTTTCTAGAATGTAATTAAGATCCCAGGCTGGTATTGGTTGTTTCCTTGGAGGTCTTATATTCTTAACCCCTCTGAGGAACTGTCTTAAGAGTGGGTGAGAGAATAAGGGTGGATCAGTGTTGTATTCCGCAGAAATGGCTGAGGCATGGATTTTGATGGAGGAAAAAGAAAGTCCACTGTTCAACAGCTCAGCTAGATACTGTAATATCTGAGGCAAATTCAGTTTTCTAGGATCCTGGCCCTTTTTCTCATTCCAAGCGCAAAACCGTTTCCATTTTGCGGAGTAAGCTTTTCTAGTAGATGGCCTTCTGGCCTCCAAAATGACATCCTGCACCTCCTTGGAGAGTAGGGTCTGTTGTGGTGTTAAGGAATTTTCCATGCAGCCAGATTGATTGTTTTTAGCTGACTGTGAAGAGTTTTGTAGCTGTGCTGAGTCAGGAGAAGAGGCATTAGAGGGAGGGTCCAGGGAGGAGAATGTGTTAGGCTCCTCAGGAGTGGGTATCAGTGTTGTCTTGGCCAGTCTGGAGCAATCAGTATCATCTTTGGTCTGTCTGCTCTTGCTTTCAAGAGCACCTTGGGCAGTAGAGGCAAAGGTGGGAAGGCGTAAACTGTCCGTGCTGCCCAACTGAAAGAAAGGGCGTCCACTCTCCAGGCCTTTGGATGAAATGTCCTTGAGCAGAATTTTGTCAATTGATGATTCTTGTGGGAGGCAAAGAGATCTATATCTGGCCTTCCCCACGCTTGGATTATCTTTGTAAACACTTGAGGATGCAACTTCCATTCGTGCGGATCTGTCATATTTCTGCTTAGATTGTCTGCCAGCGTGTTTTCCAAACCTGGCAGGTACTGTGCTTGAAGCTCGATTTGCCATTCCAGAGCCATGTTCCAAAGTGACATGGCCAGCCTGCACAGGGGGTATGAATGTGTTCCTCCTTGTTTGTTTATGTACCACATTACTGTGGTGTTGTCTGTTCTTATCAATAATTGCCCTGGATGCAGGAGGTCCTTGAAAGCTGTAATTGCATTTATCACTGCTAGCATTTCCTTTTGATGTGAAGGTGCTTTTCCTTTTGGGACCATTTGCCCTGAAAGCACCTGTCTGTCATGTGTGCCCCCCCCCCCCCCCCAGGCATAGTCTGAGGCGTCTGTTGTGATGACTTGACTTGCTTGAGGCTTGCAGAATGGTAGACCTGTGTTTGTTTGGCATGCTTGGGCCCACCATAGAAATTCTTTTTGCAAACATGGAATTAGTGGTATTATTGTTTCCAAACTGTGGCTGTGTTGAGACCATAGATTTTTTAGGTACCATTGAAGTTTCCTTATATGCAACTTTGCACATGGGATTAGAAGAATGCAAGATGCCATGAAGCCCAGAGCCTGCAGGATTTTCCTTGCAGTTAGCCTGGTACAATTTGCTAGCATCTTGAAGTACTGAGTTAGTTGCCCCTGTTTTTCTGGCGTAAGATAAGCCATCTGGGTGTTTGTGTCCAAGTTGGCACCCAGGAAAATTATTTTCTGAGATGGTGTTAGCCTGGATTTCTCTTCGTTGACTGTGTATCCCAGAGAATTCAATAACCGTGTTACATAAGCCAGATGTTCCAGAAGTATGTGTTTGCTGTCCACTTGGATCAGGCAATCGTCCAAATAAGGGTAAATTTGTATCCCTTGAAGTCTGCAGTAGGCAATTACTGATGCCAGGCATTTCGTGAATACTCTGGGCAGTAGATAAGCCAAAGGGCAATGCAGAGAATTGATAGTGGATTGAACCTGCAAGAAATCTGAGGTATCTTCTGCAGCTTTGTCTGATTGGGACATGCAGGTATGCCTCCTTGAGGTCCAATGTTACCAGCCAAGACTCCTTGCCCAGCATGGGAAGAAGCTGCTGTAAGGTGAGCATCTTGAATTTTGGTACAGTAGAAATGTGTTTAGGATGGATAAGTCCAAAATGGGTCTCCAATCGGTTCCCTTCCTTGGTACCAGGAATAGTCTGGAATAAAAACCTTGACCTTGTTCGTGAGTAGGTACCTCTTGAATAGCTTTCATGTCCATGAGCTTTGAAATTTGTATTTGAGCCTCTGTCCTTTGATTGTGTGGCAGGTTCGGCATGCCTCTCATTTTTGGAAGAGTGTGAAAATGAAATCTGTAGCCTCTGTTTATAATGTCCAGGATCCATTTGTCTTTTGTGACAATATGCCAATTTTTTGAAAATAATGCCAGCTTTCCTCCCAAGGGTGCTGCCACCTGAGCCTTGCTTGGCATGGAAAGGGGAAAGTCATTGGGTTTGTTTCCTGTATTGTTGTGCACTGTCTTCACCACCTCTTGGTGCTGGAGATTGCCATTGTCTGCCTCTATATGATCCTTGAGATTGTCCTCTGCCCCTTGTGCGCCTGTATCTACCTCTTTGGGGCTTGTCCGTGGCTGGAAAGGACCAGTTTTTTGAAGGCCAATTTCTGCTAAAACATGGTGGTTGTGCCTGTAGAAAAGCTTTGACAGTTTGCATTGATTTAGCTTTTTCTTCCATTTTCCATAGTATCTCCTCAGCATTAGTACCAAATAATACATCCTTTTGTAAAGGAGCATCTAGTAGTTTAGCTTTAACATGATCAGGCAAGGTTTGTTCCCTAAGCCAGGCATGTCTACGAATGACTGATCCTGTAACAGCAGCTGTACTTGAGGCCTCTAGAGCATCATAGCCACATTGTAAGGTGTGTTTACCCACTTGTTCTGCACTATGCATCATATCCTGCAACTCCTTCAAATCTGGTTGTTCAGGTTGTGACATTTTATTCCTTAATTGTGATAACAGAAACTGCTGATATTTAAGCATATGGAACTGACAATTTAAGGCCCTTATGGCTAGGGTGGCCGAGGTATATACCTTTTTTCCCCACCTTTCTAAGGATCTAGACTCTCTCTCGGAAGGTAATGGATTCTTAGCAGTAGAGGCCTTCATTCCCTTGGGGCCTTGAGAAATGGTTTCAGGGTCAGCCAAATTTTCGTAATTTCAGGAGCTGGCCGACCGGCACTTGCGAACTGCTTCTGCTTCGGGCACCGCGAGGCAAAAAAGACTGAAGAAAATGGCGTTGGCTGTGTCTTATATACCCCTGTCACTCTGACGTCAGGAAATAAAGCAACAACAACCGACGCTGGACCTAGACTTTGGAATTCGGCCGACCGAGGACCCACCTGGCGGCAGGAGAACCCATCTGTTATGACTGCAGCTGTATGCACGATGAACATCAGGTTAGTCAGCCAGTGTGATGGGCCACAGGTATCCCTGGACAAGAACACAAACTATGCATTAGGGATCTCTGTATCCCTGGATAACACTACCTATGCATTAGAGATCTCCAAGTGGTACAATGATCACCAATTGTCCAGTCTGAAATTGTCTACTGTATGATCAACTTTTCTCCAATCAGGATCCTCTTCCCTCCACTTCCAAGTAGTGCAGAGCACTTAATCATGCCAAAACATATGCATCTCACTATAGATATGGCATACATGAAATAGGAGTAAACTGGCAGGTAGCATCTAGGATGGCCCTATTCATGGCTACCAACAACTGCTCAGGAATGGCCATACTACATTCTGTGAGAAGGACGGGGAACCTGTCAAGCAGAGGAATTTGCTCAGTATGTGAGATGCTACTCAAGTTCCTGTAACTAAACAGTTCAAAATTTCATGATCAATCCGGCAGAAATTCAAAGCTCAAGTGAACAAGTGATGTCTCCATTACCAACTCGAAGGTGGTCACACACCCAGCGGGAAAATAAAGTATGGACAAGAAACTTGTAATGAGGCTCAGTGGTAATAAGCATGAACAACTTGAATCGGTGCTTACTGACAAACATTTTGGCCTCCTGTTGAAATTCTGAGGCACATACCTGTGACACCCTGCATTGGACGACTAAGCATGAATATGGGGAACACAATGTCCACAGCTGCAGCACCTCAGAATCAGTACAAAAGTAGCATGGGTGTGGAGAAAACACATTTAAATGACATTACAGTGAGTTTTGACATTTACTATATTACATTTTGAAGTTGTGGAATGTAGAACTTATGCATGATAGCAAGACTTTTTTTTATTTTTCTACATCACTGATCCATCATTAACACAAATATTTAAAATCAGATTACACTAACACAGGGGAAACTAAAATGTGAGATAATATAGTCTGTAAACTCTTAGGAAAACATCCGCATATTACCTGGTAGACAATATAAGAAAAATAAACTATAGGTTTCTGTTCCTGCAGCAGATAGAACACTTAAAGGTGTTCATTTCCTAGTAAAGAAGTGGACTCACATCCAACATGGTCCTTAAACAGCACTGATCCATTCCTACCAACAGTATAGACTAACAGAAGACCCCAGGAAGTACTGCCAAATGTAGACCAGCTACGTCGCAGGCAACCTGAGTTTAGTTAGCAGCCTGGGCGCCTGTAGCAGCTGACCATGAAGGATGGAATTGATCAGAAATGGTCAACTCCCTCCTTCTGTGGAGAAAGAGGCAACTCAGGGCAGCCACTTGGGCAATACCTAGTGGGAGCAACAAGTGTTTCACCAGTGGATTACCACCAATGGAGGCACACATTATCATGATATGCTCATACCTGTGAGTAGAAGTCTTCTTGAATGGCAACATGCACAGCTCAGTGAGCTGCCAGTCTGGGGAGGTTGCTCTGCATGGGGTGAGGGCTGGTCACTCTGCAAGGCCAGCAAGCTGCCCCACTCCCTACCACCAGACACTCTCTGCTGGGAAAGAGATGGACAGATAGGGTTTTATGGGCAGAAGCAAATAGGTTGTAGGTCTCTTTCCCCTAACCTGAGAATGGAGTCCATCCTCAATCAACCCATTCATTACATGCGGAGTAAATGCCAGTTGTGTAGCTGTTGTGTGAGATCCAGTCGACAGAAGGGGTAAAAAGGATTACGCTGTCAAGAGTGCAAAGTTGGAAGCTTTCCTTCATAAATAAACTAATTGTTTGCAGGGATATATAACTTCATTGATGGTCAATTGGGTTTTGTAGTGCAGTACAAAATGAGAATGTTGTGAGAGAGGATGATTATGGGTTTTGTAGTGCAGTACAAAATGAGAATGTTGTGAGAGAGGATGATTATGGGTTTTGTAGTGCAGTACAAAATGAGAATGTTGTGAGAGAGGATGATTATGGGTTTTGTAGTGCAGTACAAAATGAGAATGTTGTGAGAGAGGGTGATTATGGGTTTTGTAGTGCAGTACAAAATGAGAATGTTGTGAGAGAGGATGATTATCGGTGTATCACTATTTCAAGAATCTCAATCACAATCACGGTTCTGTGCAACTGGAAAACTAAGGAGGAGCCCTGGGGCATCAGACATTTTTTTTTCTGCCTGTTCTGTAGTCTTATGGATAATACCACATACAGGGGTAGATGTTCAAAAGGATAGCGGTATAAAGGATGAATACTGATTGTGAAAAGGGTGTTGAATTTGATGCTGTATGTACTGTTATTCCCAAGATTACCTTACATATGTTACACTGCATTGTTTAATACATAATTTAAGTCATTTTACTTTTCTTATAGTGTGGCTTTTTAAGGGGGTTTGTTACATTACTTGAGCAGTTGTATACAAGTTTCTTGTTCTTCTAAACAGTAAGTTGCTTTGCACACACACAAAAAAAAAAAAAAAAAAGAGAGACAGACCTTAAACAATTCTCTTTAGTCTTTATGTACAGCTGAAAAGAAACAATTACAGCACAAAGTCAGAACATTAAATGTATATAGTCCAATAAAGATTATGTATTCAAGCCACTTAAGACTTTAATGCACATTAAACAGGCTGCTTTAATTAAGAACATCTGTTCAGCCACTGAAGAGCTGTCCTTTGTAAACCTGCAGCAATTTAAGATGCGGAACAAGTAATAAGCAACCATGCAAGAAAATGGTAAGCATAAAGCTAACATTTTGCAAACTGCGACACAAGTTACACATACAGAAGTCATTTAAGAAATGCAACGATGGTTAGTGTATGACTACATCTTCCCAAACAAGTGGCAAGATAAAATCTGAAAATAACCCCAAGCTTTCATTTAAGGAGCTCCAAATGTCAATAAATTAAAGATGATAAAGATCCATAACTGCTGCAGGCAACTGCTGTGGCAGCAGGTGTTACCACGTCTGAGGCTCCAGGAACTGCAGCGTCTTTCATGATGTCAGAATGTTCACACCAGTCACACAACACCTCTACACCCATGCTCTACATTTACATGTTTAGCTGTATGTAATTTGTAGAACCATTCACATATGCTCTCGCCCAAGGCACACTCTCGTTAACTATGCAATGAATTCTATGCTGTATACTTCATTTACTTATGCATTTAACTCCACTGTTGCAGCTAATGATAATTTACATATTTATTTAACTAACAATCTGCAGAGACTGTCACATTCTGTGCCTGCATATGCGGACCTTTTGCTGCTCTCTGTAGATATTTATTAGCTAAAGTATTTATGCAGTTACCGGCAATGCTGGGTGCTCCTGTAGTTACCTCAAGTGTTCTTTTCAAGTAGTTTGGAACTTATAGGGCATAGAATTTGCAAGCATTCAGCTAGACCTGTCTATAGGTACATAATTGCTTGCAAAGTATACCAAGTCCGCTCCACTTCCTTCCTCCTCTCTTCTCTGGTGTACTTTATGCCTGCCACGTAGAATACAACTGCAATGACTCCTCAATGTCTGTACCGCACTACTGCACATCTTATTTCACACAAACAGAATTCTATTATGTGGATACTGAAAACAAAACATGCCAATTACAGAAAAATGGATTTGAGTTTGCAGTCCGTGACACAAAGTGCTAGCAGCAAAGCACTCTAAATGCATTAACAGGTGTCCTGGCAACCCTATGGGCATCAGGCAGGATACCAGAGTGGTAACTCAAGACAGACTTCAACAAATCCCTTCCTCCACTACCACCCAACAGCTATGCTTTGCATATGCTCATGGAAACATGTGACAACATGCTATTAGCTTTTCCATGAGCTGTGAAAATATCCTGTTATATTTTTCATAACTCCCTGAATCTCCATTTAGTAAAATATACCAAGTTATGACTACAGTGACAAAAATGTGTAACCACAGGGCTTCATAATTAAGCGGAACATCATCTCTAGGTCTAAGCTTGCGCTGGACTACACACAGTATGCATGTTAGCTTACGGTTATGCTTTAAGACAAATTCACAACACTGACTCTTCTCTCTACCTCTCTAGGTGTACAAGTGATGACACTGTTACCTTGTTGTCAGTACGACGACAGTTCTGCAGCTCTCAAACATCACCAGACAGTCTTTTCTTCATTGCCAATCTCTAGTTTGCAAAACTGTAGGCAATTTCCTCTCAAGGGTGTCTACACAAAGGAATGTGCTCTGAAGAACATCTTTGTTACACTTTTCTAATCTTGACTAATGTGTGATTTGAACCTCTGGCTATGTGCAATGAGGCCACTTTCACTTCCAGTATGTTACTGTGGACTGTTGGTTGTCCGGATTTCACCTTTTGATGATAAACCTAAGAACTGTGAGAAGTGCAGTGTTTTATCCAGCTGTGTGTAGTCAATACATTGGTAATCAACAGTATCTGGTGAGTTAATGCTAGTGTGACACCACAGGGATCAGTGCTGGGCCCTTTCCCATTTGACATTAATTTTGCAGACATCCAGTCCAATATCCCAGAAGTGTAGTTGAGCAAGTTTGCTGATGACTGCAAACTGGGCATGGTTACTGCACATCCAGATGCAAAAAATAACTATCAAGGGCTGAAATATGCACATAGCTGCAATACCGAAATCAGCCTCAACATAAATGCAAAAAAAGCAGTGTAGCAGCATTCAGCAAAACACCTGCACCCACCGCATATGCTATAAATGGTACTTCTTTAGGAAGAAACTGTCTGAAAGACCATAAGTACTCATACAGACAACTCTCTCTCATTTTATCATCACAATTCCACCATAGTCAGTAAATCTTTCAATACAGCACTGTTAATTTTCAATGGGATATCTTCCAACATCTGAAGAAGTCATCCTGCTACTGTACTCTCACCTTATTAGACCCATCACTAATTATACTGCCCCCTTTGGTAAGTGCAAACCCAGGCATAGTGCTCATCTGGAAAGGCCTCAGATATCTAACCTTGAAAATTAAAGGTCTTAAAATCCTTCAATATTTTAATAGATTCATGTAACTCACCTTATATTTACCAGCATCTGCTTTGCAATGGCCTGTACCTTGCATTCTGAGAAACAAAAGGGCCAGTCGTGTTTGAATTACTATTTCTTTATAAACCCAGTGACTCTACAACCCCTGCACTACTGATAATCTACAACAGCAAACCAACAAGTCTAGCAGGAGGGATAGATTCCTAACTAAAAGTATTCCCAGCCTGTGGAATAAATTACCGATATAAGTGAAACAAGGTACTACTTTGGGAACACTCAACGTAAATATTGATGACTAGTTGGTCAGACAGAAATTTATACCAGTTTTTATCATGTACAGCCCTATTTGTTTTTGGAGGTGACATTACTAAACACTTGAAGGGTGGCAAAAACTTTTACATGTATTTGTGGCTAAGCATCTTATGGTCTCAATGATCACTTTGCCTGATATTGTTCCTATGTTCCTTGAGGCTGAAGGGATGTTTTGAATATAGTTTAATTAGCTGGGCTTGTAATGGTCTGCATGCTAATTGCATTGTACTTACCTATGGCATCTTTCACATAATATAAATGGTCAATCCTGGGCGAGATTGAATATATGCACTGCAGGGGAGATCAAAAGTGTTGGTGTAACCTCAGGGCCGGTATTTACAAGTGTGGGGGCAAAGCTTCCACAGAAACCACTTTACATACTAGTATGGCAGTGGATCGGTAGTTTACATTACCTGTTTCCTGCTTAATATTTTTATCTGTTCTGGTGTAGTGGATGTTGCCTTCGTTTCTGTATGGTGCTGACAATAATGTGTATGATGGATATTTCTGTGCTTTACTGGTTATCATTTTTTTATTATAAAGTCTGAATTGATTAACCAGGGTTGCTTTAATTACTATGAATAATTTCTGGAGATATTTGTGGTTTTCTTTGTAGAGGTGTCATGCCAACTGCACAAGAAACTGTACTCTGCAGTGTACAGTGACACTAAGGCCCTGAATGTTCTCAAAAGATACCAGAGGGGAGTCTGAGGTTACTCAATCCCATTATGTTGATAAGGCAATGTCACTCCCATCAGTCTTGTCATCACTTCCTCAACCTGTTCGCCACTACCATTTGGATGAGGACAATCTCCCCAACAACACAAACTGCTTTGTACTTCATCATCTAGCTGATCAGGAAATATTTGAAATGCTGTTACAGAATACGAGAAGCATTAATAATGTAGGGTTAGGCTGCCTGTTGGGGATGGACATGCACCACACCCTACTTGTCCCACAAGATACTAACCTAAATTCATGGAAACTGCCTGATGTCTATTAGTTTTCCCTTGTAGCACATGATGACCACAAAAGGCTGAGGGGAACACCTGGCATGCATAGTGACATACAAGGAAGTCTGTGTCATGTGCAACAAAATGCAACACTTGTAGGAATAACCAAGGAAACTTCGAGACAGCACTAGAAGGAAGTCGAGTGTCAAGGGGGAAATACAGCAGGAACTATGAAGCACGGCTCTTAAAGAAGTTATGTCTCAAAGAGGAACACAAAGTAGAGTTGTGTACACAACATAAATGTACATGTTCGAGTGTATTCACTGTTGCAGTCATCATATTTGGGTTATCCCTGCCAGGGTAGCCATCAATCGCCCCAAATACCAGAGGCTTAGTATTTCTGCATCAGTTGTCGTCGCTTCAGGACTGACGTCAGGTCGTCAGCAGTATAAAGTAAGGCAGCTGATGCCATTATATCAGTTTTTCTTGCCCTGTCAGGAGCCCCAAAGTGGGAGCCAGGATATGGTGGAAGAACCCCACCAGTAGAAAGTAAATACCAAAAGGTTTCTTGTAATAAGAGAGAGAGAGAGAGAAAGGGGGATGGAGGAAGGGAAACCAGGACTGCAACAGTGAATACACTCGAACATCTACTACATTTATGGTAAGTTTACACAACTGTACTATGTTCTTCGTGTTTCACTGTTGCAGTCATTACATTTGGGTTGATTCCCAAAGCTGAGGAAAAGGGTGGAGACAGTCAAGAAGACTGGGGCTGGCTAGGATGCCCTGCAAGACTGCAGTGGCAAAGCCTGCCCTGGATTTGGACAAGATAGGCAGGTGGTAATGCTTGGTGAAGGTATGAACAGATGTCCATGTTGCAGCCTCCAGGATGTCCCTGGTGGTGACTCCTCTGAGGAAAGCTGTAGAGGTGGAGGTTGCTCTGGTAGAGTGAGTTCTGACCCCCTTAGGGGGAGGTTTCCCGTGTTGCTTGTAGCAGAAATGGATGCAGTGTGCTATCCATTTGGAAATGATTTGTTTGGATATGGCTTTGCCCTCTGCTCCTACAGCAAAGCTAACTAAACTGATCAGTCTTTCTGAATGATTTAGTCCTGTCTAGATAGAATCTGAGCTGTCTGTGCACATCTAGAGAGTGCAGTATTCTTTCTCCCTTGTTTTGTGAGTTAGGGAAAAAGGTGGGCAAATGAATGGATTGGTTGAGAGCCACAGTGGACACCACTTTTGGCATGAATGATGGGTTAGTCCGGAGGGAGACCCTGTCAGCATGGAAAATGATGAAGGGCTCTACAGCCATTAGTGCTTGTAGCTCTGATCCTCTTCTTGCTGAAGTGATGGCCAAAAGCAAGGCCGTCTTCCATGAGAGAAACTTTAACTCTGCTGAACCTGCTGGTTCAAAGGGGGGCAGGGTGAGCTTTTCCAACACAAAGTTTAGGTCCCATAGGTGCTCTTCTGGGTGGCCTCAAGTTGTTAGCCCTCCTAGGAACTGTTTGATGAGAGGGTGTGAGAAAAGAGGTGGCTCTGTGCTGAAATGAGCAGAGATAGCAGAGGCATGAATTTTAACAGAGGAAAAGGATAGACCAGTGTGTAGTAGGTCAGCTAGGTAATGCAGAAGGAGAGGTAGGGAGAGCTGGCCGTATCGGCTCCCTTAGCCTGGATCCAGGTGCACAACCTTTTCTATTTGTCAGCATACAACTTTCTAGTGTTAGGGCGTCTGGCCTCACATACAACATACAGAACCTGTTTCTGAGATTGGTAGCTTGTACAGTGGTCAGGGAATAAGCCACGCTGCCAAACTGAGGGTCTGCAATTGGGGATGCATGAATTCCCCTTCCCTTTTTTGGGGGGGGGGGGATGCACAGACCGAGAGATTGACCCACTGGAAAGATAGAGCATCCACTTTCCAGGCCCTGCAGTGAGGCTCCCTGGTGCAGAACTTGCTGAGCTGATGGTTGGAATGGGAAGCAAAGAGGTCTACCTTCGGGGTGCCCCATTTCTGAGTTATAAGGGTGAAGGTTCTTTGGTTTAGCTGCCACTCGTGTGGGTCCAGAAGATTTCTGCTTAAGCTGACTGCCAGAGAGTTTAGAGAGCCTGGCAGGAATTGTGCTAACAGGTGTAGTTGCATGGCTGAGGCTGTGTGCCAAATGGTCATGGCGAGCCCGCATAGAGGGTAGGAGTGAGTCCCTCCCTGATTGTTGATATACCACATCACTGTGGTGTTGTCTGTTTTGATCAGTAGAGCCCCTGGAGAGAGAAGGGGTCTGAAAGCTGTCAATGCGTGCTGGACAGCTAACATCTCTTTTTGGTTGATGTGCAGATGTAGTTGATGTGGGCTCCACTAGCCCTGTATGCACCTGCTGTTCAGGTGCGCACCCCAGGCATAGTCTGATTCATCTGTGGTGAGGGTCTGGGCAGCGTGGGGTGGTGAGAAGGGTAGTCCCTTGTTGTGGTAGCATGCTGCTGCCCACCAAAGGAAATCTTTCCTTAGACAAGGTAACATTGGTATAAGAGTTTCCAGGTCTTGAGACTGTTGACACCAAAGGCTTTTTAGGTACCACTGAAGTTTCCTCATATGCAGTCTGGCATATGGAATGAGTAGAATGCAAGATGCCATGAACCCCAGAGGTTGCAGGTTTTTCCTTGCGGATAACTCGGGTCTGGTGGCTATTTGAGAGAAATAGGCTGTCAGTAAGTTTGCTTTTCTGGTGTAAGGAATGCCACCTGGGATGCTGTGTCCAGGCTTGCTCCCAGGAATATAATTTTTTGGGTGGGTACTAGTTCGGATTTCTTTTCGTTGATAGTGTACCCTAGGGAGGTCAGTAGGTCTTTTACAAAGGCCAGGTGCTTGAGCAACTTTTCCTGACTGTCTGCCTGAATTAGGCAGTCGTCTAAGTATGGGTAAATTTGAATATTTCTTTGCCTGCAAAAAGCAATGGAGGGAGCCAGGCATTTTGTGAAAACTCTGGGAGCAGTAGATAAGCCAAAGGGAAGCGCAGAGAACTGAAAGTGCAGAGATCCTGCCCTGAAACGTAGATATTTTCTGCATGATTCCCTGATTGGAATGTGTAGGTAGGCCTCTTTTAGGTCTAGGGTGGCTAGCCAGGCATCCTTGGAGAGCATAGGTAGTAGTTGCTGAAGGGTGAGCATTCTGAATTTTGGTATCACCAGAAAGGTGTTTAGAATGGATAAATTGAGGATGGGGCGCCAGGTGCCCTCTTTTCTGGGTACGAGGAAAAGCCTGGAGTAGAAACCTTGGCCTATCTGTTCTGCAGGAACATGCTGTATTGGCCTCATGGAGAGCAGGGAAAGGACTTCTTTTTTGGCCTCTGCCCACTGGTTTGGAGGTAGATCTGGGAACACTTTTGGGGTTGGTAGAGTGTGGAAAGAAATTTTGTATCCCTGGGACACTATGTTGAGGACCCAGCGGTTGTTGCTAATGGTGGCCCAGGTGCTTGCGTGGAAAGGGAGTTTTCCTCCCAGTGGCAAGTGCAGGTGGGCAGAGGGAGGGGGTGGAAGTGGAGAGCCATTGTGAGTTCTTACCATGAGGGGGTGGCTTTGCACTCCCCGGTTTAGAAGTGGAGGTAACTCCATTGCTTTGATCGCTGCATTCCCTGTGGCTGTTGTCTGGGGTGGGGGGTCTGCTTCCTCTGGGTCTGGGCTAAACTGACCTGGAGGGGGCAGGAAAGGACCAGTGTTTGGATGGGCAATACCTACTGAACCTGGGTGGCTGGACCTGCAGGAAATCCTTAAGTGTCTGCATAGATTTAGCTTTTTCTTCCATCTTTTTAAGACCGCCTCTGCCTTGGTGCCAAATAAGTTGTCTTTGTGCAAGGGTGCATCCAATAGTTTACATTCGACATGGTCTGGCAAGGGCTGTTCCTTACACCAAGCATGACTTCTAAGGAGAGAACTGGTGACTGCTGCCCTGCAAGATGTTTCTAGGGCATCAAAACCACTTTGCAAGGTGTACTTAGTTACTTGACTTGCAGAATGCATTAAATCTTGTAACTCTATTTTCTGCACAAGCAGGAAAAGTTGATATTTTTTGTTTGAGAAGTTCCATGGTATGCTGCTGGAATTTTAGCATATGGAACTGACAATTTAGTGCTCTAATAGCACGGGTAGCAGAGGTGTATACTTTTTTACCCAATCTGTCTAATGCTCAGGAATCCCTATCTGAGGAGGTGGGATTCTTAGCAGAAGTTGCTTTAATTCCTTTAGGTCCTTGGGAGATGACCTCAGGGTCAGCAGTAGGATTTTTGAAAATAAATTTTTGAGAGTCAGGGACTTTGTAATACCTGTCAGGTTTCCTGGGAGCAGGAGGGAGGGTGTCAGGAATTAAACTAGATTCCATGAAAACATCATCTACATCATCCAGGGCAGGAGGAATGGCCAGGGATCTGTGCTGCGGAAGATCTAAAAATTCCCAGAGTCTCTTTTTAGACTGAGGGTAGTCCTGACATTCCCGCAGTAAATGCTCCCTTAAAAAGTATGAAGGGTTTCCCCAAAGTAAAAATCTTCGGGTGGAGAGGCTGAAGGAATGGATTTCCTCTGCATCAGAATCCTCATAAGTAGAGAGGGGTTGCATGTCTTCATATTCAGAGGCATCAGAGTCATCAGAGTCATCGACTCCTGTTCAGATAAGACTACTGGGGTCAAATCTCTTTCTTTTGGAAGAGGTAGCTTGGCTGCCCCTGATCACCATTATAAGATGATCTGCCATTTTAAGCATTTGAGACTAAGGCAAGGAAAACAGGTGCCTGAGATGGGGTTGTCAGTTTCTTGGGTGTGGTTCATACCCTGGGCCTTAGAAACTTGGCAGTTTTCGAAGGAAGTTGTCATGTTTGTGTTGAGAATCGGTAGTGCCAAGTACTTCCTCGGAAGCCGGTGCCTGCTCAGCGGCTTCGGACCCATCCAAGGTAAAGACAACTGCAGGATCCTTAGTCGATGAAGAGTTTTGTGGCATACTGGACTCCGAAAGGATCTCGTTAGTGGCCTGCGAAAGCGCCAGAGGACCAGAGAACTGATGACTAGCTTAACGGAAACATGTGCAGTGTCTGTGTCTTTACTGTCTTTTGGAAGATCTGAGAGCCGGATGGCTTAGGATGAAGCCACTCAGGAAGTAAAGTGAAAGCAAAAATACAAATATTGTTATCTAGCGACATATATCATAGTATTAAGTTAGACAAAAAGCAAAAAAAAGTGGGGTGGGGGATGGGGGTGCGTGGTCAAGGGGCCTAAGTAACGTGAAAAGAAGGTGTGGTATTTTGGTTTTTGCTTTCCACAAACGACAAGCGGCTGTCTGACATCTTTGTCTGACATCGGTTAGAGCAAAAAAAAGGATCCCCAATGGGGACTTAGCTTTAGAAGACTTTAACAACTTCTTCAACTTCAGTTCGAGAAGAATTCCGGTTAGCACTGGCCGGCCTGTCCCTTCTCTTTCATTCATCTTCATTCATAAAGTTCTTCCCTACACTTACTAAGTGCAACCTGGATTAGTGTGGAACCTGGGAAAATGCAATGCACTCCTGGCATCACATCTGGCCTCTGCAAGAAAAAAGCTCAAAAGCAACGCCTGGCTTATACCTAACCTTATATATATATAAAAAAAATAAAAGGGATATAACCCCCAACCAATAGGTAGCTGGCGCAAAAATGCCTAATGCCTTTTAGGGTCATTAGTCTAGCAATCACTATTAACGTGATGGAGGAATGGGGATGGAGTAGCCCACTGTTTAAAGCACTGTTTCGAAGACAGGTGGAAGAACTTGATATGTCACACTTGATATGTCATTTCTCTCATTTAAGAAGTACATCCTAAATCCATAGGACTATAGCTGACACTGCCTGCAAACGCAAACTGGAGTGCGGTCATAGAATCTCAATATCAATATCCTGTCAGAAAGAAGGTCGCAAAAAAAAAATTTGATTGGTGCCAAAATCTGGCCACTCACCTCAAAAAAAAATATATTATCTTCCGGCTTCGTCAAAGGCGTGTTTCTACAAATTACCACATCAATGGCAAAGCAAATGGAGAACCACAAAAGTTCACACAAAAAAAAAAATCCTATGGATTGGGTGGTGAACTACTCACTTTATTCTGTTTCATACAGACTATTCAGGATCCTAAGACTCTACTACAAGAGGTGTTTGATGAGGAGACAACACTCACAACCAGTTCACTCTGACTTAAGAGTGTACAAGGTTCAATACTATACACATCAAATAAAAGCCCTGAAAAATGCAGTTAGAAAATAGAAAAAACATAGGATCATACCACATGCAGTTGTACTTATGGGATCACTGAGCTGCTGTAAGACAGAATGGAGAGAGTGCACTGGCATTCCTTGAAATCTCAGAAATGCTGGCTGCTCTACCTACAAGCATGGCTTGGAAATTAGACACAAAATCGGTCAGTTGTGGCAGATGTGAAAAAATCAAACCAGTATTGCTACCTCCTGCACGGAAATGCTAAAAGTCTGTTTTTTGTCCCAGTCCCTCTAACCTTTGCACATATGTAGTGTGCATACAGACAGACTTTCTTATACTGTAATCTTTGAACTGCTGGAAAACTCTGAGCAGAAAAAAAATGGCATTAGAATATCTATGCTGGATCAGATTCACATGCACCACATGAATCAGACACACTGAGGGAGGAGAGGACAAGCAGGTCTAGACTCGCTGAGGAGCGGAAAGACCTTGTCCAAAAAATTGGTAACATATCGCCAAAATGGAGGATATTACTAAACCCTAAAAGTTTTTTGAAGAACTGAGTTGATTGTTTTATAAAATGGTGTAGATACTCATTATGAGACTCACAGACAGAGACGGAATATAAGGTTTTCTTGGATCCTAGCTTTTTGTATTTGATTCCAAGCTTTTATATACTAATGACTTTTAAGAAGTAACATTTGCATTTTTTACTTTCTCACACATATCACGATTATTCTTGAAAGAATTTAATGACAGACTCATTCTAACTAAAAGATGAAGCTTATTTCATAACCTCGGACAGCACTGTATAATGTACCTTGCCACGTTTATTTTTTTCTATTCTTCTCTTTCGGTTGCTCCCGTTAGGGGTCGCCACAGTGGATCATCTGTTTCCATTTCTTCCTGTCCTCTGCATATTGCTGTGTCACACCAACCACCCCCATGTCCTCTCTCACCACATCCATAAACCTTATTTTAGGCCTTCCTCTTTTCCTCTTACCTGGCAGCTCCATCCTTAGCATCCTTTCCCCATATACCCAGCATCCCTCCTCAGCACATGTCCAAACTATCGCAATCTCACCTCTCTGACTTTGTCTTCAAACTGTCCAACCTGAGCTGACCCTCTAATATACTGATTCCTAATCCTGTCCATCCTTGTCACACCCACTGCAAATCTTAACATCTTTAACTCTGCCACTTCCAGCTCTGACTCCTGCCTTTTTGTCAATGCCACTGTCACCAACCTATACAACATAGCTGGTCTCACTACCCTCTTGTAGACCTTCCCTTTTACTCTTACTGGCACCAGTCTGTTACGAATCACTCCTGACACTCTTCTCCACCCATTCCACCCTGCCTGCACTCTCTTCTTCACCTCTCTTCCACACTCACCATTACTCTGAACTGTTGATCCCAAGTACTTAAACTCATCCACCTTCGCCAACTCTACTCCCTGCATCCTCACCATTCCTCTATCCTCCCTCTCATTTACATACACATATTCTCTCTTAGTCCTGCTGACCTTCATTCCTCTCCTCTCTAGAGCATATCTCCAACTCTCCAGGGTCTCCTCAACATGGTCCATACTCTCACTACAGATCACAATGTCATCTGCAAACATCATAGTCCATGGGGCCTCCTGTCTGATCTCGTCTGTCAACCTGTCCATCACCATTGCAAATAAGAAAGGGCTCAGAGCTGATCATTTGATGTAATACCACCTCCACCTTAAATGCATCAGGCACTCCCACTGCAGACTTCACCTCTTTTTCTATTACTGATTTTTAATTTTTTGCAGGTTCCAAGAATGATTGCTGGTTCCTTCAACAGTAAGTTCCAGGCATAAAGTTTCAAGTAAGCAGATCATGCTAAAGAGCAGACCAAAGTTACCTTTAAGAAAACTACAAACAGCAGAATATTAGTACATTCCTAAAGCCTTTCTGAAAAAGTTCAGATTTTGCAAAGTCTCATTATGTTACATTTACTGTCACTAAAAGTGAGATAATTTTTTAATAATTCTCAGTTTTGTGGAGAACTTTGTCATCTATTACTCACAATACTGTTAACCCAGTTCTCGGTCATCAGCTTATCTAGCTACCCAAAGCCTACTTTTCACTCACTAACTTGAAAATCAGTAGCTCCTCTAAAAAGCTCTGTTGGACACTACTGTAACTACCTTCCAAATTTGCTGCTTCCTTTTTCTTATTTTACCCATTACTCCAAATCAGAAGCCATACCTCCCCTTTCTAACTTCAAACATGACCTGATACTGTATCTCCATAACAACCCTATATGTACCTGCAACCACCCTACTTAACCCCTCCCTCTCCCTATTCCCACTTTACCACTAAGTCTGATCTAGAAGACCTTTTCTATTTCTATAACTTACTATATATCTATATGCTCCCTCTGGATCACTACATCCCTCCTCTATTAGTTCCTTCTTCTGTACCATCTCTGAGGCCCCTTGTACATACACGTTTCTCTTTTTTTTTCTCCTGCACTAGTTTCTTTCTCAGATCTAAGGCCCCCTGCACTTACACAATTTCTCCTTCTTGCCTCTAATCTAATAATACCATATTATTTTCAAATGGTTTCCTATAACCTTAATTCCCTTACTGCATTCCTCTTGATTTATTATCGTTTTTCCTTTTACATCGTTATTATTATATTTTTGTATATAGCTATGTTTAATTCTATTGAGTACACTATTTTTTTTCTTATCCATTGTATTCATGACATTGTTTTGCTCTGTATTATTGTAAACTTGTCTCTACTTGTATGTCTGTTTGGGGCTTTTCCCCTCGGGTCTCCACTGAAAAAGGGTAAATTCTTATCCAGCTGGACCAACCAGGTAAACAAATGCAAAATAAAATAAATAATAAATAAATAAGTTAAATGTTAATCCATGCTCAGATCAAGGTTTTCCTTGAGCAGAACAAGGTGAATGCCTTAGTAAGAGCAAGATAAGCAGCATACACTAATGGCCCTTCAAACCTGTTGTTCCCTCTTCAAAGAATGCAAAGAGTCAAACGACAAGACCTTCTCTTAAACTCATACTGCAAGTCTAACAGAAACAGATCCCCTGTGTCACGTTTTGGATAGGTTCCCATTATGCCCTCTCCATGATTTTCCACAGAAAACTGGTCATTCAGACAGGTGCAAAATTGCCTGTGTGTTATGCAACTCCCCTTTGGGAGCTGTACCACTACAATCTGTTTCTACAAATCTACGATATGCCTATAGACTAACATTTTAACCTGACCAACAAAGGTTTAGTTATGGTTTCATTGATTCTATACAGGAAACTACCTGGTCCCACATAGACCTTTCAATTGTGCCTATTTCAGAAGAACGTACCTATTTTCACACCTAATTTATCCCTGCACATGATGTACCTAATTTTGGAGGTATGTACCTCTTTTCGAGCTTGATTTACCTCTTCGTACAATTTTTTAAACCCCCCCCCACCATCACATGTGATTTTTGAAGCTATCTAGTAAGCAGAAAATCACACCATGTGACCAATATATTAGTGACACCAATAATTAAAAGACAGAGGACACATCTTACATCAGTCATTTTTAGAAGCAAAACAAATTCCACTGTATTGTAGAATTTTGCGAATGCAGCTCATTAACATCTACATATTTTACACTGGCTTTTTGATAATGTGTTTATTTTCCATTTTTGTCGCACTGTTTTTCAAATGCATTTCTGAGCAGTATCCTATATTACTACTGAAAGTGGGAAGAGTTATGTGCTATTTGATATTCAAATTCTATACTAATTAGATGTCCACATTTCTGGGTGAATGTACCCACTTTTCAAGAGTCTTTGTACCCGTTTTCATTATCTGCAGGTTGACAGATAAGGTCCTACAAAACTTGAATTTTTGAGTTTTATTTCAGGCAGTAGTTACTACATCGCTATATTTCTAGAACAAGTTTTCTTTGTGTTTACAGCACTCTGACGTACATACTTCCAAGTACATTAATTGCACCATTGTGACTGGGTGATTATGATTATGTTTTTTTAACACTTATTAGTTTATCATTTAAGACACAGACAAACATACATTTATATAAAAGAAAACAAACCACGTTAACATGTTCACAGTTACAAACATTACATATCACACAATCTTTTATACAATCATCATCAATACAACAGTACACAAACTGATCAATTCCTGCCTTCCCTTAAACCTGATTCCGCCTTCAAAACATTATTCTACATACATCTTTCCCACAATTTCCATTCCATTTTTTCTATGTAATTTGCTCCTATGTTTGTCTTTTCAGCTTTTCCTGGTTAGGGGTCACCACAGCAGAACCATGATTGGCACTTGATTGGCACTTGATTTTTTTTTTTATGGTGCCAAGTTGCCAGCCCGACGCCCAACCTTCAGTGAAGGCACGCCCATCCACGCATGTCTTTTGGAGGGCACTCGACTGCGGGGAGGACATGCAGACTCCACACGGAAGGCACTCCAGCAGAGAATAGAACAGGAGAACCTCTTGTTGTGAGGCAACAACGCTACTGCTGTACCACTGCTGCATATGTCATTTGCTCCTATACTGTTACAATATTCACTACTTCAAACATAGTTGATTTAGACTTTGATTTACATTTTCTAGTAATTGCTTTTTGGCAACCACCAGAATTAAACTTAACAAGGCCCTACTATGTCTAGGCAATTCAGATATTGTATCATAGCTGAAATAATCATTTCCCCAGTTACGCTTATTTGCTCATCCAATGTTTCTTACTTAGTACTTTGTAGGGAATTTTTGAAGTCTGCCGACTCATCACAGAAACAATAATGGCAAAAGTGCAGGCCCAAACTAGTAACCAAGCCAAAACTGCACAAACCTGGACCAGCTTGAAGAACTCAGTAGACAGCAAGTACAAACCCAAGGACTTTATTAATCCACAAACAGAAAAAAAAACAGTTTAATGCTTTCTTCCTTTCTAACACAGGACTTCATCAGAACTGGTAACTAACAACCTGACAATCCTTACATATCCTCACCTCATAAGGCGTTAGTACGTCTAATCATTTAGTTACACCCATTTGCTCAGTCAATATTTCTGACAGTACTCTGTAGGGAATTTGTAAACTCTGCCAACTCATAACAATCCCAAAACATATGTTCCCAGTTACCTCTTTAGTCCCCATCACACTTCCAACATTTGAAATCTAACGAAGAAAAAAAATCTTTATATTGGGGTACAAAAATATCTATGCACTTCCAAGCACAAATTTTAAATCTGCTAGACTTTGTTGCATATTTGAGAGTCATACATATGTCCTCTCATTGTTTCCTCGTAAATTGCTTATGCAATCTCTTTACCCAATCTTTTCTAACCTCTTCCAATTGATTCTTACAGTTATAATGCAATACTTTATATGCCCTAATTATCCCTTTTTTAACAGAGCTTCTGTTACGGCTAAAAACTCTTCAAGAGCAGTTTTTATTATTTAGGATTCCCCATCCATTCTCTTTGCCTACACTCCGATATCCATCCATGATAGGGAAGGCAGTCTCTAGCCTCCAGTCCAAATGTCTTCTTGGCCTCTTCCCAGTCTATTACCTTTCTCTTTCAAGTTATCTGCTTTCAATACTTTGGCTCCTTTGGCAGTTTTCTCCAGTAATTTCCACACCACTCTTGCCTATTCTCTCTACCAATAAGGATGACTGCAATTAGGGGTACAATCCCTTTCTCCATCTTGTGTTGGCTTAATTCTCACAATATTTTCTGCTACTTTATAAAGATAATATTCTACATGGCTGCTGTCATCCTCCTTCAGAATTGGCATCCAAAGTCCTACCTTTTCCTTACTTCTTGAATTTCCCACCTGCTTCATCATAATCTCTTAACTGTACAACTCTACAATATCCCTTCAAATCAGGTAATCCTAAATCACCTCATTCAACTGGAAGGACAAACTTATCTCACTTGACCCTTGCCCTCTTCTCCTCCCAGATAAAATCCTTCAATTCTTTATTACTGTCCACAACTTCTCCTCTAATCGATAAAAATATGCCTGAACTGTACATGAAACTAAAGGTGCTTAACATTTTCACTGCTTGTATCTTGCTATTCATATCAATATCCATAAATAAGAGCTTCCTGTTTCTCAGTTTTTGTATTATCTTTTGCTTAGTCTCTTTCCCCCTTATCCTTAAGCTGCCATAAGACAATATTTTTTTTACCCATACTCCTAAATGCTTAACTTTGTCATGTCCCCATAAATATGGGTATTGCTGATCCAATTCACGTGTGGATACATAGTTTACTGCTAACAGCATTTGTTTTGCTTTCATCAATTTTATATCCAGAAATGACTTGAAACTGTCTCAGAATGTTCCTTAACACTTGAGTTGCCTTTTTTGTTTTATCAGATACAAAATAATACTGTCTGCAAATAAAATAATTTTTTCTTAATTACCACAGCACTTACATTCTTGCAAATGGCTCTAAGCATAACAAAAATAAAGGGAAAAGAGGACACCCCTGCCTGGTTCCTCTGTTCAGACAACTTGTCAGTAAGGAACCTTCCCACTTTAATTTTAGCCTCCGATCCCTCATATATCCTTCTAATTAACCTTGTTATTGTATCAAGGAATGCAAATGCTTCTATTGCCCTACTCACAAAATGACAGAATACTACGCTGAATGTTTTCACTGCATCAAGACCCACTATCTCATGGTTTATTAATATGTTACATTGACAACCCTCCCCTTCTAATTTTCTGATGCAAATACAGAACACCTTATTACTGATTATTACTGCTCTCAGCCCTTGAGATGAAATGGAGGGCACAGACATATTTTCCTGACTATTACATCTTTTCAGAAGCTACAAAACAGAAAGGAGGTTTTTAGCGAAGAAGCAAAATTTCAAAACATATGCACTTACCCAATGAAGCAGTTACAAAAACAGAAATCTGTTGCCCATTTAAGAAAAATATGCATGGTTAAACAAAGGTTGGAACATTATCCAGTTCTCTGTAATTTTCTGTAATGCAGCTGACATAAGACTAGAAACACTGAAAGTCTGAAATGTCATAATATTTTGAAGGTAGGGGTGGATATGTTACAACATCTAATCCAATGTGTTGCACATGACAAGAAATTTGTCCAGTAAAGGTATTCATTAAGAAAGATAAGGCAATTGTTTTCTTCATTTGTTCTGTGTTAACTTCTACAAATTGAATATTTGTATTGCAACCAATGTGAAACCAGAGGAAACTAAAAGCAATGAAAGAAACATCTATGTAGTAAAGTTCTGCTTCTTTAAGGAGATGCATGGTCTTGTTAAAAAATTAAATTTGACAAAATGGATGAATGCAAAGTCAACGTTGAATGAAGTACCAATTTCCAATGTAGAAGCAAACACAACTTACAAATTTCTCGAGTTCAAAATTTCTTTTATTCTGAAGGCTATTCAAAAAGACGACATGGTTGTCTTCTGATCTAGTTTTTCAAGATTTGGTTAGGAAATTAATATTTATAAAAATGAAAGTGGCAAGACAAGGACTAGGATATTCCATTTATACCCCAGTTACTGACTGCCAGCCCCTTCTTGCCTCCACCTAACAGCCTTGAAGAGTCTACAACTTTGAGAGGGCACTTTACTCTCATACTGATGTAGCTATTCATAAGATGTTACTAAGAACAGAGATTATGCTAAAAATAAAGAATGCCTATTATGTAGAAAGGATTTTTTTGTGATGACTGGAGAATACATAAGGGAATGTTATAGTGCCTTTAACATATCGCCTTAAAAGCGAAGCAGGACTGGCTGCAAATGACAAGGCTGTCAGTCAATCTTTATCCCAAGTAACAATGTTAACAGATTCACAGTGAATGAAAAGTTCCAGGCCTCTGGCTGTTAAGTTTGAAAACTATTATTCCTGGCTAGCAAGTTTTGCTGATTTTTTTTTTTTATTTACATGCTCAATGGAGTACTGTGTTGTAAAGAAATACGCAAATTATTTTACAGCTTCAGAAGTCTGGCAACCATAAGAATCGCGCGCACGTGTGTGTGTACATCTGTATTAATTAGTTAGGGAAGAAAAGGCTACTGCATGCAGAGGTAAAACAATTTAAAAAAACAAATGGCTAATTGTGCTCTCAGTCTGTGAGTCTTGAATGAATATACTTCACTAAGTCTACCTGACTGATGTACACCACATCTCTAGCACTTTCTCTGACTGGACCAAGGCATTTAGTTAAGTGCAGAAGGAAACTGTATTCAGTAACAGACCCCACCACAACTATGTAAAAGCAAATCAAGATTACGGATTACCTGTTAACAGTGCAGCAAGGGTCCAGATGTGGCACTTCAAATGAGAAGCCCCTGCTGAAAGTTCCCTGCAGTCTTTTCCTCCATTTTGTAAGTGTAACTAATGTGTATGTGAAGTCTACAATTTTCGCGCCACATAGTACCATGATGCTTTTCTTCACATTAAAATTTACTTTACTTCTTCTACACTACTCAGGCTAAAAAAATCTTGGTATCTAAATGAGTGTAAGAGCGAAGTGACAGCCAGCCTAACATGCAGTCATCTGTATTCCTCACACGCGTGCGCGCACACACGCATGCACACACACTTGCACACACACACACACACACACACACACAAATGCCCAATCAAATATACAGAACCATAAAGTGACAAGTAGCAAATCATTAGAGTCCCTGGACACCTTACCACCAGGTTTCATCCATTCTTAAATTTTACAACCAAAAACTTCCATGTGGGAGTGAATGACCTGAGGATATCAAGGCTTTCTATAATCTCTGACATAAGGACAGTTATCAAAGTCAGGCAGCAAAAAATTACTAATATTAACCACTGCACAATATAGGAACAAGATGTGAAAACATGTTTAAATTCCAAATGACAAGTATAAATACACAAATAAAAAGCTCAAATTGATGTATAATACAATCCAAGTCTGTATTTGTGTGAAAGTACAGCCTTCATCAGCAGTAAAGACCCTTCCAATGCTACAGCAAATAGTTGTACATCTTGCAAGTTATCTTCAAGCAGCATCTACAGCACTTTCATAAGTAAACACAGTAATGGCAAACCTCCTTACAGTCTCTTACACAGGGAGGTTAGACAGGATCAGCAGTTGTCTTTTCATTATGTTTACAAAGACCTACAGTATCCCGGGAAGGGGGGGGGGCACTGAACATATTATGAATACTGCATTATCTCCTCTTGTTCTGGTTTTCATTTTCTTAGCTGTAACAGTTTTCCTTTTACAATGAAATGACACCACCACCACTGCAAATTAAATTCTGAATGCACAATGCTGGAATTGGAGAAAATTAACTGGCAGCTGTTTACTGCACCTGTGCAAAACATTTCCACATATTGAAAAAGATACAGAGAGGAATTTTAAGTCTCAACTCAAGGCAGGAGACTGAAGAAAATAGGTTTACTGTATGGTGGCACACTTCGTTGCATGCAGCTGCTTAAAAAATTAAATACTTGCCAAATACTTTGCTAAAAGGGAATATGCAAAAACAATATACTATTTTAGCCTTGGGCCTAGATCATCTCACACATACACACATCTGAGAAGAACTCTCTGGCAGCCGATAAATAACTGGGGTTGACAGACTGAAAGGCACCATGCTTCTCACTAAACTGGTAAACCAGGCATGCTTTCCTGTCTTGGACCAACTAAACAGAACATGGACTTCCCACAGTAAATATCCTCCACACTGTACGGGTGACAGAAGCTAATGGTGAGGGGCAGTGCTTCTCCTAACACTTACAAAACAGCTTAAAAGACATGATGCTTAAAAGGACAAGTAGAGGGATCTGTCACACATCAACAGACTTCTAGTCAAACTGAAAGCTTATTCAGTTTAACACAAGGCAACTGGATGGTAATGCATTTAGACGTGCTGACATGCAGCAAAATTAACATGAAATAGCATAACATAAACCTAAATGTTTATGAACCCAGAGGAAATGTGAAGTAGCAGTTACAAATATACACCATCCCTTCCCAAAATGTCAATGACTAGCTTACAATAATGCATTACAGTCATCAGCAAGCCAGATTTATACAGCAGCGTTAGGGCAACACTGTTCCCTTACCATGTGATTAGTCATTTTTGTTACAACTGTACCTTCTTCAGATTATGGAGTAACCTCTCTTCAGTGACAGCTCACTATAAACGCACATGGTCATTCCCTGCACAAAGCTACATACAAAAACACATATGCTTTTATTACAAATGCCCATGCTTAAAATGTTGCTGCTATCACTTAATATATCTTTGGACTATTTCCAAGCCAAACTCTGCACGTAAAAAAGCTACATAAGAAAATACCTATCCAATAAGTAAAATCTCTCCAATAGTTCCCCATCCACACTTCAGTGTGCAGTTCAAATGATCTGTTGCCTTATGGCTCAGCTCAAGCAAAGTCATCTGATCAATTTAATTGACGAATTAACTAAAACAGTGAAAATGCTCATACTTCAAGTGTTGTCCTTTGGGAGCTACAACTAATCTGTGACTTCTGCTGTTGAGAGATTACTTTGGAATTCATCATTTAAGGTTTGCAATTTTTCTTTTTCTGTTCTTTGCTCTTCATTATTGCTATTCGTTTCAACCAATTTGTTTTGCTTTTTAGTTGTTTTATTTTAAATTTGCCTTTTTTCTTAGAGTTTTAGAATTGTTTAGGGCAGGTTAGCAAATATTCTGTTCTCTGTTCTGTCTACAAAGAGATTAAACTTTAGACTTCAAATCCTTCAGAAAATGTATGTTAAAACAAACCTTGTTACTCTAACAACTTTGAGTTGATAAGAGCAATATTTAAAATATGTCTCTATTTTTGGGCCTTTGTCCCCCCATTTTATTGAGCTTTGTCCAGATTTCTTGCACTAAGAGTTTGAGAGGTATGTAAGCAATTCAAGATTATATATCAGCTTTAGGGGACTACACTTCTCTTACTATCTTATCATTCATTTATGTAACAACTACAAGTGAATCAATGATAGCAAACCTCTTCTCAGGAATCGGCTTGGGATTAGTGCTACTGTTTTGCCCCTGGTGAGAGAAGGAGCATTATTTTCTAGCCTTCCTGGAGACTACCAATCAATGGAAAACCTGAAAACTGTCTTTTGGAAGCCAGCTTGGGATTAGTGCTGCTGTTCTACTTCTGGTGGGAGAAGGCACCCAAGGGCATTAATTCTCAATGGTCTCTGACTGGGCAGTGTGGATGGGAATTTCCCGTAGCTGGTTTTGTTTTGGACCTTTGTGTTGTTTAGCTCTCTTGCACCAAGCTGCTGTATGTGTCATCCAGGTCATGCACCTAGGAAAAGGCTACAAAAAGACTACAGACCTATGCAACATTTGGGACGATACTGCTGATCACCAAAGAGCTTGTCACCTGCTTCTCAGAAACCAGCTAAGTATTGCTGCTACCATTTTGGTTATGGTGAGAAAAGGGGCAAAGGGGCAATAACTCCTAGCCAAATGTAGTACTAGTAACAGCCAGAGAGTAGCCATGAGGTGAATCACTACTATTTATCATATTTGGCAAACTTAGTTCTGACTTTTCATCAAGTACTGCTACATTAGGCACAATCTAACCTCACTACAGAGTACCATACTAAACAATTAATCCATAAATCTTCATGGTTTTCTACAGTAGTCTCTCCCCAGACACTAAAATCAGCACCTGTTGTCCCTGTCCAAGAGGGACACAGGTGGAACCCCTGGGGTGAATTTCTGGTTACCCATCTAGTTGTCCAAATTACATTTAAAAAGGGCCTATGAGGGACTTTGCTTAACATGAACAGGAAGCTTCTCCCAAAGGTGGGGCAGTGTCTGTATGACAAATCTGTCTTCTCCAGCAAGTTCTGTTGATGTCACATAGTAGGATAAGGTCCTTTGAGCAAGTGACCAGTGTGCCATTTGACTTGCGAATGTGCAGCATTTCCATTAAAGCAGAGTCAGACACTGCTCTACATGCATGGCATAGGTTAATTCTGAGCAATCAGTACGACACAGAGTAAAGTGACAATGATTTCAGTTTGTCCGCATAATACAAATTTTGAAGACCCTGAATTTTCTTTGTAAGGAACCTTTGTGGTCTCTCCAACTGATGTAGGTGTTTGGAAAGGGCATTGTACACCTGATGAGGGAAGGTACATGGGGGTTTATAACCTCTTTTTTCTGGAGGCAATGGCCTTACTAAGAGATGAGCAATAAAAAATGCTCTTCTTACCACTGTGGAGACATGGTGATTGAAGTTAAGTTTGCGGTCAATCTGTGTGCCCAGATCACTCACCACTGACTGTGTGGTTAGGATATTGCTATTGATGCTGTAGTTTGCAGGAACATCACCTTTGCCGAAGTAGAGGATAATGCATTTTTTTGTAGTAAGCTTAAGACCAAGACTGTGGTACCAGTCATTAGTCTGTGTAAGACCTTCTTACAGGATGTTGACATTGCTATAAATTTCAATGATTGCTCCCAGTTTGCAGTTATCAGCAAACTTTGTCAGCCACAGTCCATTAGTTTTAGCCTGTACTTTGGAGAAGTAGATTTCGAACAGTAGGGGTCCCAGACACCACTGGCTACAGGTCTGCTGGATGAGGTGGAGTCCACTGTTTTGACTGTATGAGCTCCATCAGTGAGCCAGTTTGTAACCCAAATGACAGTTTATGGGTTGATACCCAGCTGGGTGAGTTTGTCAATGATGCCTTAGTAGAGGATTGTGTCAAAGAACTTGGCTAAGTCTAGGTAGGCTGCATGCACAGATTTGCCCCCATCTAGGGCTTTGGTGACTGTCTCTAAGAAGTCCAAGAATAAGAGGCATGATCTCCCCTTGACAAAGCCAAACTGGGTGGAGTCAAGCATTTAGAGATTGCCTACATCTTTGTTAATAAGGTCCATGACGATTCATTCCATGGCCTTGCAAATAAGGCTGGTCAGACTATTGGGTTTATAGTTCCCAGGGTCCGTGGATGTACCCCCTTTTGTGCAAAGGGATGACAGTAGCAGTTTTCCATTCCACTGGGAGAAAGCCAGTGCTTAGGCTGTGGTTGAGAAGTGTGCCCAGTGGTGATGCCAATTCCTATTTTAACCCCTGATAAGGGAAGATTTCATTTTAGGCAGATGTTAAATGGGTGCTGTTTTTTTTTTTTTTTTTTTTTGGGGGGGGGGGCAGTTATGCATAAATTTTGCATGCTCAATGTGTGAAGTTTCATTTTTCATGAGTGAACACTGCTGAACTATGATGTCTGATGGTGTCAGAAAATTAAGATAAAATGTCTCATCATGTGTAGCACTATGATAAATGCTTAGAGTGATGATACACAAAGTTTTCTGTACTCTGCCAGATAAACATATTTATTACAGTCCTTTATTAGTGTCCACTGCTAGAATAAATAAATGTGAGCAAATGTTTGCATGTGTATGCATTACCTTCATCTTCAGAACTGTCTTCTATACCCAAAACACACACATATTTATGTATATGTATATATCAATAAATAAATAAATATATATATACATATATATATATATATATATATATATATATATATATATATATATATATATATCTACTTCACATGACTGAAATCTCATTTGACAATTTCATTTGACAGAGACCATAATACTGAATTTTCAAAATACTGAAAACTCATTTGACTGAATCTCATTATATTGAACTGTAAGCCACAGACACGATGTGGAAATCCCTTCTCCTATGACTTGCTTGTGATAAAAAGAATTACTGTAACTTATAATGCTGATTGTCAGAATACCGATAGTCATGTATAAAGTAGTGTTGTAGTAGTTCTAAATGTGGGCATGTCCGTTTACATTTTTAAGAAAAGTATCTAAAGTAATATGGCAGATGTTCTGTGCGCTCCCAGCAGTAGTGGCAGTATGTAGACTACTGAAAGGTAAGTAAAAGGTACATGCCCTTTTCTCCACTGTAGTACGAACCTGGAGTTAGAATACATAGTTGGGGTGTAGCCCCCCCTCCTAGTTTGGTTTATATCGTCCGGTTTCTGTTAAGAGGGTATATATATGTAAGTAAGTTTTTAAGTTCTGGAAAGAGTTAGTCATTGGTGTTGTAAGTGTGCACATCTATGGTTTACAAGTTAGCATTTTGAAATTTAGCTTTATAAGGTTTCAATATAATGAGTTTCAGTCAAGTGAGTTTTCAGTAATTTGAAAAATAGATATTTTGGTCTTGGTCAAATGAAAGTCAGTCAAATGAGAGTTCAGTCATGTGAAGTAGATCCATACAAATATATGTGTGTGTGTATATATACACATACATAAATACAGGGTGGCTGCGGTGGTGCAGTGGTTAGCATTGCCGCCTCACAGCAAGAGGTTCTCCGGTTTGATCCTCTGCTGGGGTGCCTTCTGTGCGGAATCTGCATGTCCTCCCTGTGGTCGTGTGGGTTTCCTCTGGGTGCTCTGGTTTCCTCCCACATCCCAAAGACATGCTGTAGGTGGGACTGGACACTCTAAATTGGCCCTAGGCATGCGTGCATGTGTGTGCCTTCTATGGAAGGTTGGGCGCCGGGCTGGCAACTCGACACTGTAAAACTCCACTGCCAATCATGAGCAGACAGGTGATCCGCTGTGGCGACCCCTAACTCAGAAAAGCTGAAAGAAGAAGAAGATATGTGTGTGTGTGTGTGTGTGTGTGTGTGTGTGTGTGTGTGTGTGTGTGTGTGTATATATATATATATATATATATATATATATATATATATATATATATATACACACACAAAACCCATATAACATTTTTAAAAGATGTCCTGTATTTCTTCTGCGCCTTCTAAATCCAATATCCAGTCAATAATACATTACTATTATTATTATTATTACGGAGGAGGAATATTTCTGTTGATTTACAATAATAGAAATTAAATAAATTCAAACATTTTTAAACTCCAGAGTGCTACATTTGCTTGACTAAAATGAAATTACAAAAAATGTTCACTTAATTTTTGCAGCATACACTTGAATACAAATTTATTTATCAACACTATGGTGGTGATCATGCCCTTTTGGTTTACAAGTAAGGAGAAACACACACAGTGGTGTCTGATCTAATATACCTTATATTTTACTCTTCAAATACAGCACACAACAGAAACTAGTTAAATAGAAGTGTTAGCAGACTGCAGCAATCTTTGCACCCTCTACCATGTGCAATTTTCAAAACAAAACAGAGAAATGCTGATGTTGTTAAAACAAATCACTCTCTTTGGACTCACTTGAAATGAATGCAAAATCCTAGGCACAAAAAAAACATACTGACTAGGCTTTTTCGATCTCTTACAGCCTCACAATATAAAAGCATCTTTCAAAGGCTACACCAAAAAGGCAGCTGTGACTACTCAAAAGATGCATACATAAGTTTTCCTCTAATATACAAGTAGGTACATGTAAGCTGTGTTTGCAGCCAATCAGAATTCAACAGAGAACGACTTTTTTTCTTTACTGGTGATGCTGACCAATGAGAGCCAATTCTTTTGTTCCTGGAAATCAAAGTAAATGAAGGTTGCAGGGTGCGTTAGGATGCATTGCATTTCTTATAAATTTCATTGCAGCTTGACATTTATTTTATTTTTTTTTGCACTGTACAATGATTCAGTGCAAGACATGGACACCCTCCAAAAGCTGTTTGCCTGCTCCTAAATACTCCACATATGGAAGAGGTTAAGAAAGGCAGCAAAATATGTAGTAACAAGGACAGAAAGATAAATGCTGGCTTGCACTTGATAAACCTGATTCTTTGTACAAGTCTTTGGTACTTAAAACAAGGAAAATGAAAGGAACACTGAAATTCTGAGATGTTCTGGTACTCTGAAAATAAATTAATATCAGTAATGTGTTTTCTAAAGAAGAAACACCCTGAAATGCAACACTAACAAGTGTAATGATACTTTGTTATCTAATGATTATATTTATGTATACAGTTCTACTTCAAAATAAAATGAGACTTTTGACCTCCGAATCACTGGAAGTAACACACTTGCATAGTTTTAATATATTTGGTAGCTGCAGTGAACGTTCACAAAGTATATCAAATGCTTGGTATCTAACATCAACATACAGTGCTGAAATATATGCTGATAAAGCTCGCCACATGTAGATGGTGCAAGTATCATTACTTAAACCACCCTATAACCAAATGTTACACAACCAAATGTTACACAGTCAATGCCAAAGCAGCGAATGACTTGTGAGAGCTCTGAAATACAAATCAATGGGTCTATATCAGCTTATCGAAAGCTGAAAAGAGCAAACGATCTTTGATCGAACCCTAAACGAACAACCTAAATATCAAAGACATGGAACAGCGATTTTTTTCCCTGGGAAAAAAATTGCTGGGCCATTTTTGGGAGTTTGCTATTTCCTCCACTGTGGTAGTTTCTCGGACTTGGTATATTCCATTTGTTTTTTTTGTTTTTTGCGGAACAGTGCCCCCCCGGGAAAAAATCGCTGTTCCGTGTCTTCGATATTTAGGTTGTTCGACGTTTAGGGTTCAATCAAAAGCATTCGCTCTTTTCAGCTTTCAATAAGCTGATATAGACCCCAAATCAATACATCTGTCAGTTGGTGCAGAGGGTAAAAGCTGTGAGTTGTAGTTCCTATGGTACAGGGTTCGATTCTCTTGGATTTAATTTGCATTCTGTATGACCTTGACAAGTCACTTAATCAACCAGTACTTGGGAGTAACTGGAAATTTGAGCTGGGCTTCTTAATGATTCCCTGGACTGCAAGCCTCATGACTACCTATTGTAATAAACTTCAGCTTTGGCTTATCAGTCTTGTAATGTTTGTTCCCATCAGTTGATTACAGGCCTAGAAGCCCAGAGAAAGAGAAAAAAAGAAAGCGGGCTTTTAGAGATTCCCACTCTCTTCATTCACAGTAATGAAATCTAGTATATTTCTAGTGCTTCAGCAATACTGAGTGATGCACCTTGCTGGCCTAAATACAACGGTAAATACTAAAGCAGCAGATACAGTTCATCACTATGATCTTATTAAACCTGAAAACATCTGAAGTCTTCTTAAGGCTACTCACTGCAAACTATGCAGGGAAAATTACATTTAAAAATACATTAAGCTAGGTTGAAAAGTTTAAGACTTTGGTGCCATCATCAGAAACTATGACGTAAGGCAGTTGATAACAGGAAAACAGCTACACATGATATACAGTCACCAATGTCTACATGGAAAAGATATCAGCTAATACTGCTCCAGGAAGCTGCAATAAAAACATGAATGCAGGGCCTAGTGCCAGTCTCGTACAATCTGACTGTAATAAAAACATGAATGCAGGGCCTAGTGCCCGTCTCGTACAATCTGACTGTAATAAAAACATGAATCTAGGGCCTAGTGCCTGTCTTGTACAATCTAAAAGACTGGCCTGATGTAACTGACACTGATGCTGAACTCTGCAGTTAATCATAAATCCAAGTACTGAATCACTTGAAGTTGCCTGCTCTGTGTTCTTCCAGCACAAGGAGACTGGAATTTAAGTCAAAACATGAAAATCCATCATAGCAGAGGTAAATCATAGAAATTAAGTAGTTCTTCAGCCTGCTGTTTGGTTTTGGAAATCTTATCTGATTACAGAAAATGCGTTGCATTCTTACACCTACCTGTTACAAGCTCTCTGATTTCTGCATCAACACTTTTTCTCAACAAACGCAAAAGTGAAGGAATCCCTCCACTGTTTTTCACTGCTATCTTATTGTCATCAGTAGCTTTGCCATATACAAGGTTTCGCAGCGCACCACAAGCATTCTTCTGAACTTCAAGTGACTTGTGATCCAAAAGATCGACCAAGTGCTTAATTCCACCCAGACGACATACCTGTGTGGAAAGACAGAAATGCACATTTGTTACTACTAACACATTCTATACACCAAAGGTCAAAGAAACACATACTGGCCTCAAGCTCAACAGAAGATCTCACTACACAACACATTAGGAAATGTATCAACTTCAACGACAGTCACTTGGCTTGTCAACTTCTGGAATCCACAACACGAGGGGTACTTACTCTCTTCTTTTTATTTTTGTAAATAACTAAATGAAGTGTTAGCAGAGTGTAAAAGTTCTGATTCATTACTCCTTAGTTTTAAAGACAACAGCTGTTCTTGTACATAAACTGCCTAACCACGCTGCTGTACAGTCAACTACCAGTGTCCGGCTGCATGTTTAAGAAGGCCATAAGAGCAGAAAGAGAGCCAATATCCCATGGTACACAGTGATAAGTACCTTAATATCCTGAACTGCATTAAAGCTGTCACTTTCAGCTTTAAAATGTTATGAGTAAAACTCCATTAAATGCATTTTAATCATTATAATTAAATCACACTTTAAACAATGACATAGGTACACATACGTTAACATACCGGAAAAAAGTAAAATTTGTCATTATTTTCAAGCAGTGTACGTAAGTTTTCTTTAACATTCATTCACTCCAAAATTACAAAAAATGCCCAATTCCTGTCTTTCCTTAAACCTCAGTCCTTTTCCTAAATTTTATTGTGTGTATACAACTCCCACAATTTCCACTTCTACGCAACTTGCTTCTTCCCTTTTCTGAACTTCCCAGTGACCACCAGTTCTTTATTCTCTTTTAAAATAAACATTATTACAATTACAAATGGTTTAGTTTCTGGATTCTATTCTCTACTATATTTTTTGTTGGCAGCCATAGCATAAAACTTGTAAGTGCCAGCTCAAAAGAATCATTGCCTTACTTAAAACTACTAGGTCCCCTCAACAATTCTTACAAAGTAATTTGTAGGAATTTTAAAAATTTGTTAACTTGCTGATTTGCAAAAACATGTTCTCAATTTCTCTCTCCCCCTCCTATCACACCTTCAACATTTACTATGCACTCTAGGAAAAGTGCTCTGAATTCTGTTTGGAGTACAAAATGATCTAGTCAAACACTCCATGTGAAAATCCAAAACCTTTTGACCCTTGTTGCTACTTGGGAGTAATACAAGTCCTGCCATTACTGCTTTGTATATTGCCTTTCCAAGCTTTTTCTCAGTTTTTTCTAATCTTTTTCAATTAATTCCCATAGTTATCATGCAGTATTTTACATGCCCTACTAATTATTCCTTTGTTGACAGATGCAACTACAAACGATAACAGAGCTGGTCTTTCACTTAGCACACCCATATCCTAACCCCATTGAATGCCTTTATTGGGAAAATACATTTCTAAAAAGTGCTTCCTGGAGCAAAGGACACTGTCTTAAATGGTGACTGCAGATGAATCAGTCATCTATGTAAACACCCTGACCATGCTCTCCTTAGTTAATTATTAAATTACTAGGGCTGGATTTTGGATGGATACGTTTTATCGTTAGCTGGCACTTCTTTCAGCTGCTCTTTCAGTGTGGTACAAAACTTCATTGTGTATTATAATAGGTATGCCATTGTTAAGGAATCTCCTCCCTCTGTTTTGAAACTTCAGAGGAGTGAGGGATAAGAAGGCACCAACCTTCCATGCTAACAGAATAAGCATGAATGACTGCATAAACTTTTAAGTGACCATCTGCAGTGCTGCAGATGGTCTGACAGTTGCTTGGTTACATCTGCTCATCAACTGCATCTAGCATAATTCTGAAAAGCAAGTTAGGCTGGGGTAGCTATAGCAAAACATCACTAGGCAAGGATATGCAAAGACCCATTTACACAAAGTCATAACCAGATGTGAAAGATGAATGTGGGCATTTTGAGTTTGGTGGTGATCAAGTTTTCTTGTCACACTTGTTTACAGCTTTTACTAGATTACACTGTTCTGGTAGAATCTTTAACGGACAATTAACATTTTCCATTATTTCAGAGTTGAGAAGTGCTGATGACTCAAATTTCAGAACTGACAAATATGTCATTTCATGAACAGTTTCAGTGGCTGCTTACGCAGTTTACTAGAGTTTATTTACCAAGTCATCAGAAGTTTGCAAGCAGGATTTTTATGATGAGCACTCGTAAGACAGGAAAAAAGCTGTTTTTTTCTTAAATCAGTGGTTTGCGGAAGTCAGCTGTCTAACAGGTGCATTTTTTTTTCTTTTTTCTTCCCTCTCTAGCTGCAGTTGGAGAGAAACAGCTGCTTAGGCAACAATATACCTTTCAGAAAGCAGAAATACTTCTGTCTTGGCTGTAAAGTCCAAATATAAAAGCTGTCTGGTCGCTGCTGCTACCTGCTTCCTAACAAAGAAGGGAGTCAAAGAAATGTTTGACTGTAAATGACACTGATCGAAGCAGTCTTTATGAAGTAATTACTGCTGTATTATGTAATTACACCTCCAAGTACTTCTCACCTAGGTATGCTCAAGTATACTTTCATGCCACTAATGGAAAAAAATACACGTGCAGTAATTATTAAACTAGCAGAACCAATAGTCAGGGATTTACAGAAGCACTGGCATTAAAGAGTTACAGACTCCTTCCTGCCAGCCCACATTCCTACTATTTTTCCCAGTATTATATCACAAGCGCTGGCGACATAAAGGGATAAAGCCTTAACTACAGCCGGGGAGACCTGAGCTCTACTAATGGCTTGGGAGCTTGATGATTTTTGGCAGGGAGGATGGTCAACCCCATCTTTCAGTGGAATCACTACCCCACATAGGAGGGCTAGAGACAAACAGGGGTAACCTTGTGAGAACACTAGGTTTACCAAGTCACCAATGGGAGGTGGAGCATTCAGACAGTCTGCAGAAGCTCTCTTTTGCCTTGCCTGCTGACGCCTAACCTGGTGACAGTAAAAAGGCCACTGCTTGGATGACAGGTTCTGCTGTACCTAGGGACTTGTGGATGGAACAGATGTTTGATCATTTCTAAAGTTTTCATTCTCTTCCAGCTTCTTGAAGACACCCAGAGTGGGAAGACCTAAAAGGAGACTATTGTCTAAAGGAGTATTTAGGAGTTGCCCTTTAACATTCTCTGGCAGCCAATGTACTCTCAGCCTATGTCTCTTGACAACTGACCATATTGCAACTGGCCTGAATTCTACATCCAAAGCATCATAACTGCAATTAATCATCCTCTTTCCTGTGTGCTACAGGCAATTGTTGGCTAGTTACCCCCTTCAAAGTTTCACCGGGCATTCTCAATTGAACTTTGCACCAGCTACTTGCATTTAGCTTTGTGGCTCTGGCAGATAGCCCTGAAGGCAAGGGCAGAATAGGTGCAAACCCGCTTCTCAAAACAATTAAGTACTCTACTCTTATTATTTGGGAATTACCTTAGACAGTCTGGCAGAATCAAGACAGATTACTACTAGATCCACCAAAGGACTGTTGTACTGCCATTTAGAAGCCTGTCAAAGTGTCAAGACCTATGAAAACTGTCAGACATTTTAAGGATGAGGTAGGACCACACCAATGGCAAGAACCACTCAAAAGTAAAAAACACATAACTTATTAACTCTACCACCTTGGAAAGAAGCCTATAAGTACTCCTCTCCTAGGCTTCTTGCCGAGGTGCTACAGTTAATAAATTGTGTTTTTTTTTTTTTTTTTTTTGAGTGGTTCTTGCCATTGGTGTGGTCGTATTTTGGTTTTCTGTTTTTTTTTTTATTTTTTTCTGGTTATATTTATTTATTTTTATATTACATTTGTTTACCAGGAAATTCTGACTGGACATGGGTCCTTTTTCAGCGGAGGCCCGGGGAGAAAAGCTCCATAAGTACACAATGAAAAATAGTACAATAGTAGATGAGATACAGTAAACACTTTGACATGCAGAATACATAAAACAATAGTGGGATACAGGACATACACTGGGTAATGAATACTAAACAGATTTTAAGTTGAGTTGACAAAAAGATATCTAACACTGTACTGTAATTTTAGGGATGGTGGCTTGGGAATCCAGCTCCAGGGATGTTGCCATAAAACTTCTTTGAAGGCCTCAAACACAAAGTGCAAAAGTGGCCATTAGCTCTTTCAAGCCTAGAAGCTTAGGTGGCCTACATGTCTCCTTTGGGTCTTGAACATCTCCCCCAGACTTCTGTTTGAAGAGTTACCTCATGAGTTTGAGTATGTCCTCAGATCAGACATCCTCAGAAAACAATGTTGAGGAGACAGACTCCTCATCATCTGAGTCATATTCAAGGGGTGGAGACATTTATCTAGTATATGCAAAGTCTTCCTACTCTTATGGAGGATGCAATTCCATCTAAGAGGAGAGTCATCCCTTCTTTTTGGCAGGCTAAGTACCAAAGGTCGAGGGCTGACTGGCGAACAGTTGTGAGTTCTGCCATAGTGAAAATAGCTCCTTTGTCAGCCTTTTCAGAAATCTGAGGATAAGTGATGTAGAAGCCTGTAAGGGCTGTGAAATGGCAATGTACACTTAATGAACATCTGAATGTATACAAAAATGTACAGCACAGGATAACCGTTTCAACCACTCCTGAAGGAGAGGCAGCCATTGAATGATTTGTTCCTGGGGTGGTTCTCATTAATTTACAAAGCTTAAATGTAGACATTTGTTCCCACTCAGATCTGGATGTGGACACCAGACACCAGATACGCTCACTAAAGCAATCTACACAAAAGACATCCCTGCTATACTGAAGAAGATGAGGGGAACATAATAGGAGCTGCTGATAAGTTTGTTTCCACAGGGACGGGAAATAGAGTGGCTGGAGCAACAGACAAAAGACTCACTGGGTGGAAAACCACCTCTCAGACTACAGCTTCCTTGAGCATGCTCAGTGCTCAGGGAGTGGGCTTCTAACTCTTTGGCTAAATCTTTTCTGAAAGTCCTCTTCCCTTTATTGAATTCTTTGTGGTAATGTCCTTTTTGGGTAGTTGTGAATTCCTCTTGCTAACAGGAAGTCTGGTCAGACTCAAAAGGATACCGGCATTAGCCTTCAGCTTTTTCTCTGCCCATGAGGAATGGAGAGAAGCATCTCTATTTATACAGGTCTTCATAGTGAAATGCACAGAAATCTGGCAGTCTACAGAAAAAAAATACACTTAGAATACAAGCCTTTGTACAGGATCTGACACCAGCAACTGGAAAGGCATTTCAGACCTACAGGAGGCATACAAATTTTCTGCAAGAAATGAAAAAAAAGGTCTCCCTATCAAAATTCTTAGCTTTCAAAGAATATTATGTTTTTGAGTTCTGAGGCCAGAACTTGATCAAGCAATTGCAAATCCTAACCCGAGGTACAGTATAAGCTTGTGACGAAAAAGAAATGAATGTGGTGTAGGCTGATGGTCCCTTTTTCCAGGGTATATGGATGCGTTCCTCTGTCCAGAAGGCCCAAGCCATGCTGGGACATACAGCAAGGTTGGTGATGGGTGAATACTACAGTAACAATGAGCCATATAAAGAACATCTAATGTTGCACGTAATACAACAGTACTTCCACTGTCTCAACTTACATGTCAGCATTCAACAGTTCATCACTGAAAGATTAATGTTTCCCCCACACTCGGTTCTCTTCCTCCTGTTTACACCTTCACTGCTCCAACTTCTCAGCCTATCAGCAGCCTTCTTTTCTACATTTGCTAGTCTGTACAAAACAGCAACAAACCAGACATCGCCTACTTCCCTCTACAACCTCAAGGCCAATATACAGCTCTGAATTTTTGTTCCTTATTCTTCTTATTCTTTATTAAAGGACTCCCTCGGTGTTTTCATATCAATGCCCACCTCTTCTCCTTTGCCCTCCTTGTTGTACTCTCCAACTTCAACATTCATTCATTACCATGTATTTCAGCCCCTGTTCAGTACTTCCAGTGCTCAATGCTTTATTTATACAGGTAGATTTCGAATACCCTTTTAAAAGCTTCATTATCAACAGATGGTTAGCTGTTTAACAGAAACAAAATTCCACTTTATTAACATCAAAAAGCACTTCTTGACCTTTCACGGTGGTGATGTATCTGCACACAAAAACTAAAATAAGAGAAATTACATCTGCTGTCATCAAAAAATGACTGTTATGATCAGACAGGTTTCTTCTTTCAGCCTGAGGGATGCTTGCTAACATCAGCCAGCAGCAGAATTTCTCCCATTTTTACATGGGTTTGGGGTGTCAAGTCAACTGCTACTATATCTCTGAATTTAGAGATACTTTCCAATTCAGATAGTCATGCCAGACTGATGGAGGTCTTCTCTCACATAAACCATCCATCTCTTAGCTGGATACCCTCATCTCCTCCTGAATTCTTCTTGTTTCTTCTAGACTTCTTTACTGAATAATATTCTGCTTTCCAATACACGTGAACAAACCACTGAAATCTGCTCTCTTTAAACTTCTCCGCAGATAAGGATACTTTAACTTCTGCTCTGATGTCCTCAACTGTCCCAGAATGTGCATTCTACTTCCCATCTTAAGCACTTCAACTTCATCACCTCAGACTTCCTTATCTGTTCCATCTTCACTGCCGAAGTTTCTGAACCATACAGAAACACTGGTCACACCTTACTTTTCAGCTTCTAAGGGATGCTTGCTATATCAAACAAAAAAGCAGGAACGGAAATGTGTGAATACAATTATATAAAACACTAAGACCATCCCAGTTTGCAGCAGAGACAAACTCTTATCTGGAACACAAGAATTGTGCAAGTATTTGTTTAACAAAAAAAAAATCCCATAGTTTGACTAACCAATATACTGACCTAGGTAATCTGGTAATCTCACTATCTAAACACAGGTGGTAATCTGGTAATCTCACTGTCTAAACACAGGTGGTAATCTCACTGTCTAAATACAAGTTGTGATCGTTGGGCAAAAACAGGATTAGGTAACCTCACTAAATACTGCTATAGCAATAGTGTCACTGAGCAATTCTCCAGTGCCCATTTCAGATTGTGTTCTTACAAAGGTGGCAAGACACCCCCACTGTTTATCTACCACATAACAGGTGATCTTGTGACAGTATCAGCAATATTTAATGATGAAGGTGCAGGGGGCACACATTATTGGCCACCATCTACATGATGTTACGGATTATACTCCACTCATAGAAAACCCAATCACAGAAGATGAGAGCTGGTTATGCACACACAGTGCCCATTTTCCTAGGTACTGGACAAACTGGAGCTCATACTTAATCAACGGTCTGCTTTTATCAGACATCACATAACATCTCCACTGTTTTTCTGCTGCCCTGAACCTTCTTCCTGTTTTCATTCTATTCCTCTTTCATACAGGCTATTCCAGTTGTATCACACCTGCTGTGAAATAGTTTAAATATGGCTGTTTGCCCTTCCTATAAACAGACTCAAAAATGAGGCTTGATCTAACTGGGCTGGGCCTGAAGCAGGTACCCCACATATTTCACATTTTCTTATCAGAAGATTCGAGCAAAAAAAAAAAAAAAAAAGTGGTTAAACCATCAGTACAGAAGGTGGCTGACGTAGGCAAGAATGCAGACAGTTCAACAAAGGAAGCAAGGGTTATGTAAAGAAACAAAATATACTTAAGGTCCTGAGAAATAAAAAGGGTAACAGGCTCCAGGTCAGCTTCTACTCAGTACACACAAAACAGCTACAACAAATGCCTGAGGACCCTTTGTCAAGACTGTACAGCATTTACTTGGATACAAAGATAGGGAGGAACCACTTTCAATGTTTGAAAGAAGGGGTGGTGGCTGCTTGTTGGCAGCATCCTTTATGGAAATAAGGGATATTCAGCACAGTTAGCCCATTGCCTGTCCCCCTTCTCCTCCCATAAGAGTATGGTAGGGCTGAAGAGAAAAAAAAACATGAACCACCCCTGATGGCTGTCTAAATGAGGTTTCCCTCTGATCAACCCTTGTCTCAGTGATGGAGAACAAATGGGCCAACTAGCCAAAAGAGGTATGAAGAATAACAGACAGTGGGTGCAAAACAAAAGTCAATAACTGATGAGAAAGTCAAGAATGGGAGCATGCCATCAAAGGTCAGCTCTCTGCATGATAGCAAGCCATTGATGGACCCAGGGAACAATTTACTGGTGGAAGCTGCCAAAGGAGCCAAGGTATTGTGAACAATTAATTAGACAAGGAAACATAACATACTGCTAAGAGGCCAAGAAGACATTTAGACTGCAGACTAGTGACTAACTTCTCTATCAGGGATTGATATCAGTATATTCAAAGAGAAAGCTATAGGTGGATCCTAAATTAAATACATGCACCAGCTGAGTTTTTAAATCAATCTAGAACAGAAGCTGCTGTTCAAAAAAGGGATGATTAGTAGGGCATATAAAATATTTCACAATAACTATAGGAATCATTGCAAAGAAGTCAGAAAAGATTGGGAAGAGATTAGATAAGCAATTCACTAAAACAATGGGGCGACATGTATGGCTCCCTAGTATGCAACAAAATCTAGAAGATTTAGGATTTTTGCCTGGAAGTATTTGCATAGATACTTTTATACCCCAAATAGACTCTAAAGAAATTTTCCTCAGTTAGATGGGAAATGTTGGCGGTATAATGGGGAAGAAGGAGGTACCCTGGAGCACACGTACTAGGAGTGTAAAGAGTTGGCATACTTCAGTAATTCCCTACAAAGTACTATGTTAGGAATACTGGGCAAGCAAATAAGTGTTAACCAAGGAAATTATTTTTTTAACTGGAAAATAGTATCTGAATTGGCTGGACATAATATGGCCTTGTCAGGTTTAATTCTAGTGGCTGCCAAAAAGCAATCACTAAAAAATGGAAATCAAAATCTAAACCAACTATACTTGAAATAATGAATATTGTAACAGAGGTAAAAGAACAGGAAATTGGATCTTTAGAAAAGAGTAGGAATAAATTGCATAGAAAAAACTGAAATTGCAGAAACAATGCATGCAGAAAAATGTTTGGGAGGAGGACTGAGATTTAAGAGAAGGCAGGAAATTAGCAACTTATATAATGCTACTTTGATTGTAAGATACATAATAGTCTGTAAATGTGAAACTCGTAATACGGACGGATTACTTTTATATAAATGTTAGTTTGCCTATGTCACAAGTGACAACTCAATAAAGGTGTTTAAAAAATTAAGGATATAGAATTTGGTTTCATCAAGAGCAGATCATGACTTCTCAACCTAGTGGACTTTTTTTAACATCTTTAGTAATACACTTTTATTAAGTTATAACTTAAGACATCAGCAAACACAAACCAACATTTTTTTCCATTTACATACATCATACGTCACACATTGTTTCTTTCTTTGTAACTATCATCAGTCCAACATTATATAAACTGCTCCATTCCTGCCTTCTCTTACACTTCATTCCTCCCCCTGAACATTATTCTGCATATATTACTCACACAAATTCAATTCATTGCCATGTAATTTGCGGCTTACCTTTTCTAAAGATCCATATTCCACAGTTCTTTCATCTGTTTTATAGCATTCAATACATCAAATACTTTTGGTCTAGGCTTTAATTTTCATTTTCTAGTAATTGTTTTTTGCCAGCCAACAGAATTAAACATAATAAGGCCTTACTATGTCTATGCAATTTAGATCCCATGTCCCAGCTCAAAGAATCATTTCCTTAGACTTCCAAGATGGCTGCACACTGACCAGCATCTTAAGTACTGCGCTCTCAGTTTGAAACAAGAGCAAGTAATTCTGCCAACTTGAGTAAAATTCAGGTACCTGCTAGTAAGTACACTGTCTGGATGTAAGCAAAGAAGAAATTTAGAGAACCTATTAACTAGAAAAGACAGAGAAAATACTGACTGGAAAGAATCCTGCAGCTTTTCAGTACAGAGAGATAGCATCCTGTAACTTGGAGGAAAAAAAAAACAAATGTACTCAGAGGTGATTAAAATGAATGAAACACTGAAGGAGTATATCAACACAAGTAACAAAAGGCTGGAAAAATAGACTAAGATTGAACTAGCTATTCATATGAACTGATAAAACTGCAAAAATCACAGGCTGAAATGAAGAAAAGACCAACTATGACACTCCACCTTCACAAGAGAAGCCATTTAAAAAAAATTATAGCGTTAGAAGACACAGCACTGAGAAAAAAAAAAGAGTTACATACTTACCATAACTTGGCATCTGTGCTATCCACAGTCATTATTCATCACAGATGGGTCTAGGATCCGACCTCAGATATGAGCCGCCAACTTCTCAGACAGATCCAGAACTCAAGCTCCTCCCCTTCCCATAATCTCTTGCCACCTTCTAATCCCTCAAATCGAGTTTGCTAAATTAGCCAAAATGCAAAACAAAATCTATGACAGAAGCCAAAAACTTCCCGCCAGATGCAAGCAACTTCAACCTCACCAGACCCCCCCCCCCCCCCCAGAAGGAAGGGGGAAGGAGGGCAGGAACGTGGTGAAAAATGACACTGGATAGCACAGATGCAAAGTTATGGTAAGTACACAACTCTACCTGATGCTATCTGTATCATTACTCATCACAGATGGGTCAGTGCCCCCAGCTACCATGAACCCTGGGATGCCTCAAGGAAGGATATACTGGAACACGGCAGAACCAAAGAAGGCCCTGTTCGTAGATACCAAGTCCAATTTGCAGTGCGAAATGAAAGCATTTGGATTAGACCAACTCACAGCAGCACAAATCTCATCAAGGGAAAGTCTGGTCAAGAAAGCCAACAATGGAGCTACAGACCTTAGAGGAGTGGGCCTTAACTGGTCTGGATAGCTCTATATTCCAACTAGCATAAATGAAGGAAATATAACCAGCAACCCACCTGGAAATTATCACTTTGGAAATTGCCTGGCCCTTTCTGTTGTGGGAGAAAGCTACAAAAAGTTGGTCTGACTTTCTAAATTCCTCAGTCCTTTTCAAATAAAAACGCAATTGTCTGTGAACATCTAAACAATGCAAGATATATTCTCCTTTATTAGAGTAATTAGGAAAGAAGACTGGTAGTTGAATCGATTGATTGAGATTTGCTTCAGAGGCCACTTTAGGGAGAAAGGAAGGATTTGTTCTAAGAGATACCCTGCCCTTATGAAAAATCATGAGTGGGGGTTTAAGGCACAGAGCCTGAAGTTCTGAGACCCACTTGGCAGAGGTAATGGCTACTAAAAAGGTAGTTTTCCAGGATAGGAATTTAATATCACATGAACTAGCACACTCAAAAGATTTTTGCATCAGAGACTGCAGCACCAATGTCACATCCCATGGAAGCGATGGATCCTTAAGTCTTTGCACAACTTGGAAAAAATGTAGGCTCAACGTTGACATGGAAATTAGAGATAGCAGCCAACTGGAGCTTAATGGTAGAAAAACTCACCCCATCCTGAAAAAGGGAAGATAAGAAAAGCAAAATATCAGGAATATGGCTGAAAAGGGATCTATATTCCGTTGTCTGGCCCAAATGGAAAATGTCTTCACTTACTGGAATACACCTTCTTTGTAGATAGCATTTGAGAAGCCAAAATAATGTTTTTCACTGGGGAAGGAAGCCAGGACTGAGTAAGAATTACAGGAACTGGAGAAACCATGCAGTTAGATGAAGGGTCCGTAGATTGTGAAGTGGAAGCCCTCAGGGATGGGAGATAAAATCCGGAATGGGATCTAGTATCCAAGGAGGATACTTCAGATGAGACCTTACGAAAGAAAACCACTCCTGAAAAGGTCAGAAAGGGGCAATGAGGATGAGAGGGTTCTTCAGGTGATGAGTTTTCTGTAAGACTTTGGGTATTAGGGGATTGGAGAGTAAGCAAAGAGAAGACCCGGAGGCCAGTTGTGAACAAAAGCGCCCCTGGGTGACTCCCCTGATGGGGGAATCAGGGCAAACTAATTGATACATTTGTGGTTGACTGGGGATGCAAAAAGGTCACAGCAGGGTTGACCCCCAACATTCGAAGATCTGCCTTGCTACTGATGGATTCGGGGACCACTCATGAGGACTCAAAATGGACCTGCTGAGTTTGATGGCCAGTATACTGGAACTCCTGGGTATATGGGTTGCAAGAAGAGTGGAGGATATTGCCTAGTCCCACACACTCACGGCCTGTCTGCATAGAGGATAAGACTGTGTTCCTCCCTTGCTTGTTGATATACTAGACAACAGCCATGTTGTCTGTTTAAAATGCTACTGTCTCCACAGGAAGGCAGTCCTGAAAGGCTTGCAGTGTTAAAAGAACTGCCCTCATCTCCAGGATGTTTATGTGCAATTTGGTCTCTAAAGGAGACCACGTAACTTGAACCGTCCTGCCCTGAAAATGCCCCTTCCCAACCCAACAGGGAGGCATCCATGGTCACTGTGGCCTTGGGTGGGGAAAGACAAAAGGGCCTGCCTAGAAAAAAGTCCTGAGACTGAAGCCATTAAACAAGATGACTCCTGCATACTTGTGTAAGTTTTATAGTCATAGACATGGGCTGAGACAGAATGGACCACTGGACTGCCAAGGTCCACTGGAAAACTCTCATATGTTACCTAGAGAATGGCACCAACTGAATGGCAGCCGCCATAGAGCCTAGTGTTTTGAGAATCAGATGATCAGGCAGGAGAGTTAGACTCAATAAAAGAGAGACTTGGTCCTGAATCAGTTGCTCCCTGCAAGTAGGCAGCGCTGCAGTCTCTGATACCATGTCCAGAAGGACCCCAATGAATTCCAGTTTCTGACTCGGTACAAGATTTGACTTGTGCAGGTTCACTGAGATGCCTAGATGGTAAAAGAACCTGAGGACATACCTGATCATCAATGCTAGTCAATGCCTCATGGGAGCCATGAGAAGCCAATCATCCAGGTATGGAAAAACCTGGAAACCCTGCAGCTGGAGGTGAGCTGCCACCACTGCCATCCATTTGGTAAGCACCCGGGGGGGGCTGTGGTCAGTCCAAAGGGCAGGGCTCTGAACCGATAATGATTGGCCCCTAGTCAAAAGTATAAGTGTCTTCTGGAGTGCCCGTTGATCTTTATATGAGAGTATGCATCCTTGAGATCTACTGAGCACATCCAATCATTCTTGCACAAGAGAGGCAGAATGGACTGTACAGTGACCATCCAGAACTTGGACTTCTTGTCAGAAAGGTTTAGCTCGATGAGGTCCAGAATCAGACACAGGTACCTGGTCTTTTTCAGCACCAAAAAGAAGTGAGAGCAAGTTCTGGACCCTCGCTGTCCTGTCAGGATCTCTTCAATGACTCTTTTTTGAAGGAGGTCTTGCATCTCGAGATAGGCCAACTCCCTTTGGCAGGTTGATACGTCTGGAAGAGATTTCTGAGTTGGAGGGGGTTGAGAAAAGGGAATGGAGTAACCCCTGGTGATGATTTTTTAACATCCACTGATTGGAGGTGAGACTTGTCCAGGCTAGTGAGTGAAGGGAGCGATGACCCCCGACTGTCTCCAGGACAGTCAGTCAGCACCTGAAGAGTGCTGGAAGGACTTCTCTAAGAAAGGTTCTTGGGAGCTCTGATTCTGCAGACCCCCTCTGCCCCTAGGGCGGCATCTACCATTGAATCCCCCTTCCCTGGCCTGTGTAACAGGATCCCTGGGAAGCGTCCTGGAAGGAAGACTGCGTCCTCTGGAACCAAAGCTTCTTACTTCTCCTCTGGGTCTTAGAAAAGGACCTCTGGGGAGTATAAGACTTAATCTCAACTGTGGAGAGAGTCTTGCCTTCCTGCTCAATGTGGATTAAAGTTTCTTTAACACAAAGCCCAAATGAGGTGGAGCCATCAAAGGGGGAATTAATAAAGGATGCCTTAAAGGATTCCGTAAACCAGCAAAGTTGGAGCCAGGCATGCTGTCTGATTGCGATGCTTGTGCCTGAAGCTAAAGAGTTGGCCTCCACAGTATTGGAGATCAACCTCATCAAGGCATTCACTAAGGAAGAAGGGGTTGACAGCCTCAGAGAGACTTGCTGGAAGCTCTCCTGAGGCAACAAGTCTGACAGGGAAGCAGTAAGCTCCAAAACCAAATCCCTCTGAAGGAAGGTAAAATGGCTCAAATAGTTGGTTGATCTCAAACAAAAAGTTGCTGAGGCAAAAATATGCTTTTCAAAACTGTTAGTCGCCCAGGACTCTCTGCTCGGGGGAAGGCCCGAGGAGCTCTGCACAGCTAGCTCATTCTTCGTAGCCACGGCCACCACCACGACATCGATAGGGATCCCTTTGCTCCAAAAAGACCTATCCTTGGGAGGACTAAGGAACTTATCAGCTTTCTTGGGCACAGGTTCCACCATGTTTGGCTACTTCCATGCCCCACTGGCAATGAGGTCTACAAGCTTGTCAGTGGGAGGGATACCAGAGTAGTACATGGGCCCATCTCAAATGTCTTTAGGAACATAGACTCCTCCGAAGACAGGGGTTCGGAAGACCATCCGCCTCTCTGTTTAACAACTTCCAGGATGTCTCCAAAGGAAACTTCCTCAGGCAGTAGTCTGGAGACTTGTCTCCCTCCTCAAAATCTGTGTCTTCGGTGAGGAACTCTCTGGGGAAACCCACCCCAGGGAACCCACACTGACCTCTTGAAGACGAGGCCCATTCTGGTCCAAGGGCTGCAGAACAGAGCTGGCCAGGGAAACTGATGGTGTCGAGAAGGGAGGCATACCCAACGCCATTGGTCTCTCAATATGAATCTCACGGTCCTGGCATTCCAAAACCTGTGCGGTTGGAAGAGGAGAGAGTGGAGACCTGTAAAAGGGGAGGGCCCCCTAGCCACAAAGGTTGGGGATGGTAGCAGGCCCAACTTGATTTGGGCCTGGAGGAAACTCCTCATCATCCTATCCATGTCCGAGGGAAGGAGACTTCTGGATGATCTGTACAAAGCTAACGAGTGACCTGATCTTGCTGGAGGTCCGATCTTGGATCCCAAACTTTTGTGGCTCCAAGCAGGAGATCATCTCCAATGGCTCAGATCAAACCTCCTAGAGGATCCAGAAGGTGAAAACTCAAAAATAATAATAGGATCCAATAGAACTGTCAGATCCAACAGCTTGCCAAAATCTGAAGACTTTGAAGCCATGCTGGATGGATCTGACAAACTGGTCAGATCCGTGGACGGCCTACTCTTACTCGGATCTAAAGGCTTCCAATCCAATGAAGTCCTGGATCCAAGAGGTTGTTCTGAAGGTCGTAGAACTGCGGATCTCGGATCCAACACCAAAAAGGCTGGACTCAGATCTGAGGACCTGCGATCAGAGAACCTCGGTTTTGTTGGGAGCAAAGAAGAGAACACCCCAGGAGTACGAGGAGGTCTCTTCTTCAGCTTCTGAGAAGACTTGGTAGGGCAGTCTGAGGCCAATGGACCACCCTGCTCCAGGCCTTTAAGATGGAGCTTGTTGTGGAAATCTATGAGGGCCCTGGGGTTGAATGCAACACAAATGTCGTATTCAACCTTCAGGTGCGCAGACATCAAAAAGTAGAGACACTCCTCATGCGAGTTAGAGCACTGCATCTTCCAACGGCACAAAAAGCATTTTGTAAAGCCTGCAGGCTTATCAGCCATTCTAACAAAAGCACAACACATAAACATGCACTTAAAAGAACAGAGAAGAGAGAGCGTTTTTTTTTTTTTTTTGTCAAGGATAGAAGGAACTACTTTAAGAAAAAGGCACAAAGTGCCAAGCACTAGAAGGGGAGGGGGAGAACCTAAACCAACCAAAGAGTTCTAACAGGGAGGGGAGGAATACAATTAAACTACCAATAAATTACAAATAAGCAGTTAAGACAGAAAAAATACCCTAAAAAGAAGAAAGCAAGCCAACAAAAAACACATCTAAGATTTCCTAAGCTTGAGCCTGGACCACGTCTGGAGGGATTCAGCAGCAAATGAGATCGGAGGGGTTAGAAGATGGCAAAGGATTATGGAAAGGGGAGGAGCTTGAGCTCTGGCTCAGTCAGTCTGAAGTTTGCCAGCTCGGACCCACGGTTGGATCCTAGACCCATCTGTGATGAATAATGAATAACATGAATAGCCTCAGATCTTGAGATTTTCTGCTGAAAATGAAACAGACTGCATTACTTTTATGAAACCACAAATAATTAACTGGACTGGTATTCCACAGCAGGATTTGTTAAATTAAATGGCACAGATAGTCTGTACTCCAAACCTGGCCATGAAAAAGCAGCCAAGACCTGTATTAGTAAAGATGCAATCATATCAGAGAAAGAGTTGACCCTGACATATCTATGGCAGGAGGGGAAGTATTAAAACTGGAGATAGCAGACAGCAGAGTGTTTCTGGAAAATGATTACTCACTGTAACCAGACAGAAAAAAGAAGCAAATTTATCCTAGTAATCAGGGAAAGTCAAGAGGCAGGTATGAGAAGCTGCTGTATCCAGAAGTCTTCAGAATATTTTTGGATGACCAAAGACATTTTTGATTCTGAACAGGCTAAGGAGGAAATACAAAGTTTATCCAACAAAAGATCAGCCATCAGTCAGAAGGGGGAAATCTGCTTCTCACTCTTCTGATAGAGCTCATAGAGAGGTTTGCCAATAAAACCTTTCCCACTGTTCAAAGGAAAATGTTTGAGAAACAGAAACAAGGAAAGGACATGACTAGAAGAATCAGGTGTACTGTGAGCATGAACCAGAGTCTGGTGTCGTAAGATGGAAATGAACAGGAGAAAGACCAGAAGGACCGAATTTAGTGAATAAATGAGAGAATATAAAACATCAATCACATTTGTGAAATATGAACTTGCAAGAAAAAGTCTCTGAGAAAGATTGTACTTTTGTTGAATTTGATAAACATGTGGGTGGACTGTAAAGCATATACCTCACTTTATGTCATTAATGCATAAGAAGACACTAAAACGGAAAAAGTAAGTAAAACAATGTTGTCCTTAGTAGTTGTATAAAACATTTCATGACAAAAGTACAGTTTTGTACCTACCATAAATGTAGATGTCCGAACAGGATAGCATCTGCAGTCATAATAAATGGGTTGTCCTGTCGTCAGGCAGCCCTTCGGTCGGCCGGATTCCAAAGTCTGGGTCCGGCTTCGGCTGATGTCGCACTTCACCCGACATCATCTCTGCTGGTCTTCGGGTATAAAGGCATCAGCCGACGCCATTTTCCTCAGTGTTTCTTGCCCCAGATGCCAGTTGCCCTCTTGGAAAGCTAAATTTTGGATAAATGCCAATGTTTCCAAAAAAGTAGAAGGCATACACAAAAAATAAGCATGTATGTACATATATACAAACAAATACACCATAAGAGACTCCCCCCTAGCTAGCTATTAGGAGGGTAAATACCCTAGGAGTACCACAGAGGGGAAGGAGGGTGGGTAATCCTGACTGCAGATGCTATCCTGTTCGGACATCTACATTTATGGTAGGTACAAAACTGTACTATGTCCTTCAAGGATGCATCTGCAGTCATAATAAATGGGTAGAATACCATAGCCAAACTAGGGGTGGAGGAAGAAAAAATGATGGTGTAGTTAGGATCCCTTGCAGTACAGCAGTGGCAAACCCTGCTCGGGATCTAGAGTATAGAGGTAGATTATAATGCTTGGCAAATGTATGCACGGAGGTCCAAGTAGCCACCTCAATAATGTCCTTGGTTGCCACTCCTCGTAAGAAAGCTGTGGTAGTGGCTGTTGCCCTTGTAGAATGAGGTCTTATGTTCTGTGGAATTGGTTTTCCATGGTAGGAGTAACAGAATCTTATGCAATTTCCTATCCATTTAGAGATTGTCTGTTTGGAAATTGCTTTTCCTTCCCTTCCTGTTGCATAGGCTACTAAAAGCTGGTCACTTTTTCTGTTACCTTTGGTTCTGTCCAGGTAGCAGTGTAACTGTCTATGTACATCCAAGGTATGCAGCAGTCTTTCCCCCCTGTTCTGTGGGTTGGGAAAGAAGGTAGGTAGGTGGATTGCCTGGTTTAAAGACACTCTGGATACCACCTTAGGCATAAATGTAGGATTAGTTCTCATGGACACCCTATCTTGATGGAAGATTAGAAAGGGTTGTACTGCCATTAAGGCCTGTAGTTCCGAAACCCTCCTTGCTGAAGTAATTGCCAGTAGGAAAGCAGTTTTCCATGATAGGTGTTGAAGATCTGCTGTTGCTGCTGGTTCAAATGGAGGGAGTGTTAATTTTTCTAGCACAAAGTTCAAGTCCCATGCTGGCAATGGTGGTTTTCTAGGAGGTTTTACATTCTTGATCCCTCTGAGGAACTGCCTGAGTAGAGGATGCGAAAAGACAAGTGGATCGAAGCTGTACTCTGCTGAAATAGCTGATGCATGTATCTTGATGGAGGAATAGGACAGGCCTGTATGTAGAAGCTCTGCCAAGTACTCCAGGATGTTAGCAATATCTATGTTCGACACATCTTTTCCTCTTTCAGCACTCCAAATGACAAACCTTTTCCATTTTCCTGCATAGTTCCTTCTTGTTGAAGGTCTGCGTGCTTCAAGGATAATGTCTTTAACCCTTTGGGATAGGTCTGGGTTAGATGCTGCTATGTGATGTTCCAGGCAGTCAGTTGCAAGGTTTTTAGGTTTGGGTGCATGATGTTGTAGCTGTTCTGAGTTAACATCAAAGGCATCAGGGGTATTGACCACATTCTCCCCAGAGACATGCTCCTCAGCAATGGATACCAGTGTTGTCTTGGCCAATTCGGAGCTATCAGGATTATCCTTGGGCATTCCTCTCTGATTTTCAGTAGTACCTTGTGCATCAAAGGAAGAGGTGGAAATGCATATGCTGTCAGGCCTTTCCAACTGAAGGATAGAGAGTCCACCTTCCATGCAAGTGGGTGGTATGTCCTTGTGCAGAATTTTTTCAGCTGGTGATTGAGTGGGAATGCGAATAGGTCTATTTGTGGCATTCCCTATTTCTTTGTGATGGCCTTGAAGATGTCCGGGTGTAGCATCCATTCGTGAGCATCCGAGGTGGTTCTGCTTAACATGTCTGCTAGGGTGTTTTCTTTTCCCGGCACAAATATTGCCTGTAACTGGATGTTGTAGCTCAAAGCCATATTCCAAAGGTCCAGAGTCATTCTGCATAGTAGGTATGAATGAGTGCCTCCCTGTTTGTTGATGTACCACATGACTGTGGTGTTGTCTGTCCTTATCATTAAATGGCCTTCTTTGAGGAATGGTCTGAATTTCTGGATTGCTAGTTTTACTGCCAGCATTTCTTTTTGGTTTATGTGCAGGTGCAGCTGGTCTTGAGTCCACAATCCTTGTATGCATTTGTCCAACATGTGCGGCCCCCCAGCCTAGGTCTGAGGCGTCTGTTGTGATGGTTTGGCTTGCTTGAAAGTTGTGGAATGGTAAGCCTGGGTTTGACTGGCATGCTTGAGCCCACCATAGGAACTCCTGTTTCAGGCATGGGATTAGTGGGATTTCGGTTTCTAAGCTGTGCCTGTGTTGAGACCATAAATTCTTTAGGTACCACTGTAGCTTTCTCATATGCAGTCTGGCATGTGGGACCAAGATTATGCATGATGCCATGAAGCCCAAGGCCTGCAGTACTTTTCTTGCTGTTAGTTTGTTCTGCTTTGTTAATGCCAAGAAGTAAAGAGGGAGTTGTTTTTGTTTTCTGCCGTTAGGAATGCCATTTGTTTTACTGTGTCCAATTCTGCACCCAAGAATGTTCTTGTTTGGGATGGTATCAGTCTTGACTTTTGTAAATTGACTGTGTATCCCAGGGCTTGTAGTAAGCAAATGACTCTTTGTAAATCTGTTGTCAGCTTGCTTTTGTTGTCCGCTTGTAACAGGCAGTCGTCCAGGTATGGATAAATTTGGATTCCCTGTAGCCTGCAGTGAGCGATTACTGATGCCAGGCATTTTGTGAATACTCTGGGCGCAGTAGATAAGCCAAAGGGCAATGCTGAGAATTGATAATGCTCTGATCCTGCAAGAAATCTGAGGTATCTTCTGCAATTTGGTCGTATGGGGACGTGCAGGTATGCCTCCTTGAGATCTAGAGTTAACCAGCCAACACTCCTTGCCCAGCATGGGAAGAAGTTGCTGTAGGGTCAGCATTTTGAATTTTGGGACAATGATGTATGTGTTTAAGACGGACAGGTCGAGAATAGGTCTCCAACTTTTCTCTTTCCTTGGTACTAGGAAGAGTCTGGAGTAGAATCCTTTGCCCTGTTCTGTTATAGGTACTCTTTCCACAGCTCTCATCTTTGTTAATTCCGCTATCTGCTTTAGAGCTTCTGTTTTTTGATTTGGAGGTAGGTTTGGCATTCCTCTTTTTACTGGTAAGGTGTGGAAGTGGAACCTGTAGCCTTGGTCTATGGTTTGCAAAATCCACTTGTCTTTTGTGATATAGTGCCAATTTTTTGAAAATATGGCTAACTTTCCACCTAAAGGTGCTGCTATTTGCTCCCTGGTAGGCGGTGTCAGAGCCAAGTCACTGTGATTGTCCTGTTGTAGTGGCAGTGGTTGTGTCTGTGCCTCGGTTATTGCCTTGCCACTGTCGTCCTCTGTAGGCACCTCCTCTGGATTGATTTCTGCCTCTAGAGCGTCTATTCCTGCCTCTTTGAGATTTTGAGGAGTCTGGAAAGGACCAATTTTTGGCAGGCCAGTTCCTGCTAAACCTTGGGGCTGAACCTGTAAGAAATCCTTAACTGTTTGTACAGATTTTGCCTTCTCTTCCATTTTCTTCATTACTTGCTGAGCAGGTGTACCAAATAGACTGGTCTTATCCATAGGAGCATCTAACAGCTTTGCTTTAACATGATCCGGCAAGGCCTGTTCTTTCAACCATGCATGCCTTCTTATCACTGTGCCAGTCATGGCTGATCTAAATGAAGCCTCCAGTGCATCATAGCCACATTTTAAAGAATGGTTACTAACCTGTTGGATGTTATTTACCATTTCTAAAACATATTTCTTATCTAAGGAGTCATCAGAGGACAGCTTCTTAGTTAACTGATCAAGCATAAACTCTTGGTATTGGATCATATGAAACTGACAGTTTAAAGCTCTAGCTGAGAGAGTAGCAGAGGTGTAAACTTTTTTCCCCCCTCTCTCTAAGGACCTGGACTCCCTTTCAGAAGGAATAGGGTTTTTTCCTGAGGTCGAGGCTACTGCCTTAGGCCCCTGGGATATAGTCTCAGGATCTGCAAGTGGGGCCTTGTATAGGTGGTGATGAGTGTCTGGCACCCTGTAAAATCTATCTGGTTTGGCAGGGGCTGGAGGTAAAGTATCAGGAGCGGTGCAATCATTAAATGCATCATCCACAACAGGCAGTACTGGAGGTATAGCTAAGGGCCTATGTTGTGGTAAGTGCAGAAAGGTCCTAAGCCTTTTTCTTGAATCTGAGAAATCTTGTCCCTGCCATTGGAATTGTTCTCTCATGGCATGCAAGGTTTCCCCAAAGGAAAATTCCTCTGGTGGAGAGGCAGATGGAATAGATTCTTCAGCATCTGAATCTTCATAAGTAGAAAAAGGAGCCTCTGGCTGGTCTGTAATGTCTGAGTCATCCGCAGAATCATCAGAGGACACTGGCTCGGGGCTCTGCCCTAGATCTCTTTCTGGGGCTGAGAGGCCCTGTCTGGGTGAGATTGGGATCCTCTAATTAAGGATATTAAATCCTCTGCCAGAGTAAGCATTTGTGAACTAGAAGTGGGCCTGTGTGAAGGGGGCTTAACAGGCACTGATTTAACAGTTTTGGCTGCTTTAGCCCTGGCAAAGGCCTTAATAGACATGGCTGCAGGAGGCCTAGCAGCACCACGTGCTGGGGTAGAGACATCCAAAGGGATGGTGTCTGATAAATCACTAGGACCCACAGTAGTAGGCAAAACTTCTGAGGCCGCATAATGTACGCAAAATCTGAGCCGAAAAACTGTTCAGCAAATTCCGACCGACGCCTAAACGTTCGTCGGTTGAAGGAAGCACAGGCCGAACAGGCTGCTACGTCGTGGTCTGGGCCTAAGCAAGGCAGGCAGTAAGAGTGGAAATCTTTATGAGGTATTTGTTTCCCACAAGTTAAACAGTTATTGACTTTTTCTGACATCGGCTGAGGCAAGAAAGAGTCCCCAACGGGGTACTTAGCTTTTTAGAAGTCTTCGAAGTAGTATTCGGTAGTAGTAATCTCTGGATCTGACCGACCGGCACTTGCGAACAGCTTCTGCTTCGGGCGCCATGCGGCAAGAAAGACTGAGGAAAATGGTGTCGGCTGATGCCTTTATACCCGAAGACCAGCAGAGATGACGTCGGGTGAAGTGCGACATCAGCCGAAGCCGGACCCAGACTTTGGAATCCGGCCGACCGAAGGGCTGCCTGACGACAGGACAACCCATTTATTATGACTGCAGATGCATCCTTGAAGGACATCTGCATGTTATATAGTAACTGTGTAGTATGTAGTTGGGGTATTTTAAATGTGAGGGTGGGGGTCTTTTCAGTGATTGTTGTATGTGATAAAGATATTAAAGTAAACAATCACTTATTTAGTTGTACAAAACATAGGTGTAATAAGACAGGAAAAGCTGAACAAAAGCAAGTTATAATTTAATATGCTGTGATCTTTTTTTTTAAACACCTTTATTGAATTATCACTTGTGATATAAGTACATTTAATTTATATAAATGTAATCAAACTGTATTAACAAGATAAAATTAACAAGGATTATGCTTCACATATATTGCTATCTATCGCATAACCTAAGCAACATTATATAAATTATTCAATTCCAGTCCTGTTTTTTTTGAAGCAAGAAACATCTTTATTAAACCATCACTTACGATATAAGCAATTATACATTTATATAAGTGAAGACAAACCACACGGACACAATCCTAGTTGCAAGCATTTTACATCACAAACCATACTAACAGTTGCAAATATTAAACATCACTTATAATATACCAAACCACTTTCAATCATTATGTAGCTCATTTAAGTCCTGCCTTTTTTAAACCTCATTCCTCCCCTGTATGTATTGTTCCCACAATTCCCATTTTTTTCCTATATAGTTTTGCCTACGTAGTTTGCTCATACCTTTTTCTAAATATCAAGATCTCTATTCCAGTTGCTTTATCCCTGTTACTATATTCACTACTTCTAATACAGTTGGTTTAGATTTTAAGTTCCATTTTTCTAGTTATTGCTTTTTTGGCAGCCACCATAATTACAGACAACAAGGCCTTACCATGTCTAGACAATTCCGATTCTGTATCATAGCTCAGAAAAATCATATCCGTCACACTTATTTGCTCACCCAGCATCTCTTAACAGTGCATCCCACAGAGAATCCTTAAAGTCCGCCAACTTACTGCACTCCCAAAAAATATGTTCTCAATTACCTCTTTCTTCCCCATAACACCTCCAACATTTGCTATCTACCTGAGGAAAATTTCTCTGGAGTCTACATGGGGCACAAAAATATCTATGTAAACATTTCCAAGCAAAAATCCTAAATCTTCTACATTTTGTTGCATATCTGGAAAACATACATATATCCTCCCAATGTTTCTTTGTGAATTGCTTACCCAGTCTCTTCCTAATCCTTTCTAACCTCCTCTGATTCTTATATATATTGTGCAATATTTTATATGTTCTATTAATTATTCCTTTTAATGGCAGCTTCTGCTCTAGATTCTACTGCAAACTCTACCAGTGCTGGTCTTTTGTTTAGGACCCCCTATGTCATGATCTTTGCCTATACTTGAATATCAATCCTTGACAGGGAAGGTAATCTCTAACGTGCGGTCCATATAAATTCTTGGCATCTTCCCATTCTATCATCTTTCCCTCTCTAGTTATTTGCTCCCAATACCCAAGTTCCTTTGTCAGTCTTCTCCAATAAATTCTACCCCCCTCTTGCCTATTGTCTATATCCCTTATCCTTAGCTGCAGTCATCCTTATTGGCAGAATCTCCTTTCTCTGCTCCCGTGTTGGATTAGTTCCTAGAATACTTTCTGCTATTTTATGGCTATAATACTCTGCTTTATACAGACTATTATAGAATTTTCGAAATAGTTCTAATACCGCTACAAGATCTCATTACCTTCCCTGTTATAAGCTCCCCTAAACTTGCCGATAGCCCTTTCTACTTTCTGTTGCCAGAGTCGTTGTGCTAAAAAAGTTTTTTTTCTTAAAGGCCTGCATCCAAAATCCCTGCCTATCCTTGTCTCTTGAGCTTCCTCCCTGTTTCAATATCATCTCTTTACAGTTTGAATTATAGTTTTCTGCTTGTGGTATGTATAGGAGATTTAACTGTGTAGCTTTGAAATACCCCTTCAAATTTGATATTCCCAATCCACCCTGTTCTACTAGAAGAATCAACTTATCCCACCTGACTCATCATCTTTCCCTCCAAGAAAAAGTCCTTCAGCTTTTTATTAATTACCATCCACAACTTCTCCTCTAGTTGATAAAAATATGCCCGACCTGTGTATAAGACTAAAGGGACTAAAAACATTTTGACTGCTTGTATCTTACTATCCATATAACGAAACTTCCATTTTCTCAGTTTTTGTATTATCTTTTTCCCACATATTCTTAGCTGCCACACCAAAATCATTTTTAATCCATACTTCTAAATACTTCATTTTATCATGTCCCCATAAATAAGGATATTGCTGACCCAATTCATGTGTGGGTACATAATTTACCACTACTGCCTTTATTTTAGCTTCATTACTTTTGTATCCCAAAAAGATCTGAAACTGTCTGATAATATTCCACAAGACTGTAATGTCTCTCTCTGGTTTTGTCAGGTATAAAACAAAACAAAACACACCTGTAAACAGAGATAGCTTTTCTTGCGTACCATACCAATTATATCTTTGGATTTCTGATCCCTTATTTTCTTTGCCAATGGTTCTAAATATAATGCAAATAACAAAGGGGAAAGAGGACACCCCTGCCTGGCTACTCTGCTCAAGCAGAAATTACCAAATAGACCCCACCCACTTTAATTTTTAGCTCCAATCCCTCATATATCCTCCTAATCAACCTTATTTTTTCAGGAAATGCAAATGCTTCCATGGCCCTGCTCATAAAGTCCCAACTTACTCTGTCAAATACATTCTCTGCATCATGACCTACCAACAACAATGATATTTTCTTATATTCTGCTTCCCTCTGGATTATCAATGTTATGTTAATGTTGTCAAATGTTTGTCTCCCCTCCACAAAACCACACTGATCCATATCCATCAATTTTGGCATTACTTTTGTCATTCTTTTAGCCGTTATAGACATGAACACTTTATAATCATGGTTTAGTATTGAAATAGGCCTGTATAAAGCTGGGCCGAATGGATCTTTACCCTCTTTAGGTATTACAGCTGCTACTGCTTTCTTCCAGGATGTAGGTACTTCTCTTAAAATACTGTCAAACAAAACCTTCCGGATTTTTATCAGTTTTCTCCCCTCCTCGTTTCCAAACTTCCACAGGAATGCCATCTAATCCTGGGAACTTTCCTACAGATTGGTTATACATCACAATTTTTATCTTATCTCCTCCTATCCTACCCATTAGTAATTGAGCCTCATCTCCCTCTAACCTTGGCATATTTAATTCTTCCACAAACATCTTCATTTGTATCTTTTCTTGATTTCCATATTTCTCTGCTTTATACGGACTTTTATAGAATTTCCAAAATATTTCTAATACCTCTACAAGATTTTGTTAAGTTTCCTATTATAGGCTCCCTAAGCTTGGCGACAGCCTTTTCTACTTTCTGTTGCCCGAGTTGTTGTGCTAAATGTTTTTGTGCTCTAGTGTTTTCATAAAAAAAACAGTTCAACAGCAATCTTTCTAAACTCGTACATATTATCAACGTAATCCCTTATTTTCTGCTTAGCATTCTGTAGTTGATCCTCCTCTTTTTCTGTGAGATTCCCCCATTCTGCAATACTTTAAAATTTGTAAGTCCCTCTAAATTCTTATTTCTTAACCACAGCTCCCTCTCTCATTTCTACCCTATTTTTACACTCCACTTTATTTTTTATCTCGCTCCCTAGCTATATCTTCAGAAACAATTTCTATCCTCTCTAATAGCTCTTGAATAATCTCCACTACCAATTCATTAAATTCCTCTCTTTTCGACAGACAGGTGGGAAAGCGCCAGTGTCTCATTTTTATTTAATTACCCTGTGTTTTTATTTTAGTTATTATTGGCGCATGATCTGAAATAGTTATTGAGTGCGTATCAAGACCTTCAATTAAATGCACATGCTCTTGTGAAATGTAAATTCTGTCTAGCCTAGCCCATTTTTTATATCTTAGGGAATAATATGGGAATTCACTCCAAACTCCTATTACTGAATTCACAGCTCCCATGCCAAATATGTTCATATATTTCTTAAAAAATCTACCATCCTTTGTTATACTTTCCATTCTGGCCCCCCCAGACACATCTTCACTGCTGCAAATCACATTCCAGTCCCTAGCTACAATATTCCTTGCTGCAAACTTATTTCTCCCAGAATTTTCTTTAGCTCCATTACAGCAGTTTTAGGTGGAATATAAATACATGCCAGTGTAATCCTCCTCCCTTGCTAGCAGCCCCTTAGCACTACAAATCTGCCATTACCTTTTTATCCTCTTCCATCACTATTGGAGCTCCTCTAGCAAGTAATAGAAGTACTCCTCCTTTTATTTGTCAAGGTCTTCTTCTTCTTTCGGCTGCTCCCATTAGGGGTCGCCACAGCAGATCAACTGTTTCCATTTCTTCCTGTCCTCTGCATCGTGCTCTGTCACACCAACCACTTGCATGTCCTCTCTCACCACATCCATAAACCTTATCTTAGGCCTCCCTCTTTTCCTGTTACCTGGCAGCTTCATCCTTAGCATCTTTTTCCCAATATACTCTGCATCCCTCCTCAGCACATGTCCAAACCAACGTAATCTTGCCTCTCTGGCTTTGTCTCCAAACCTTCCAACCTGGGCTGATCCTCTAATATACTTATTCCTAATCCTGTCCATCCTCGTCACACCCAGTGCAAATCTTAAAATCTTCAACTCTGCCACGTCAAGCTCTGACTCCTGCCTTTTTGTCAGTGCCACTGTCTCCAACCCATATAACATAGCTGGTCTCACTACTCTCTTATAGACTTTCCCTTTCACTCTTACTGGTACTCGTCTGTCACAAATCACTCCTGACACTCTTCTCCACCCACTCCATCATGCCTGTACTCTCTTCTTCACCTCTCTTCCACACTCACCATTACTCTGAACTGCTGATCCTAAGTAATTAAACTCATCCACCTTCGCCACCTCTACTCCCTGCATCCTCACCATTCCTCTATCCTCCCTCTCATTCACACACATATATTCTGTCTTAGTCCTGCTGACCTTCATTCCTCTTCTCTCTAGAGCATATATCCACCTCTCCAGGGTCTCCTCCACCTGTTCCCTATTCTCACCACAGATCACAATGTCATCTGCAAACATCATAGTCCATGGGGACTCCTGTCTGATCTCGTCTGTCAACCTGTCCATCACCACTGAAAATAAGAAAGGGCTCAGAGCTGATCCTTGATGTAATCCCACCTCCACCTTAAACGCATCTGTCACTCCCACCACAGACCTCACCGCTGTCACACTACCCTCGTACATATCCTGTGCCACTCTTACATACTTCTCTGACACTCCAGACTTCCTTATACAATGCCACAATTCCTCTCTAGGCACCCTGTCATATGCTTTCTCTAAATCCACAAAGACACAATGCAACTCCTTCTGACCTTCTCTGTACTTTTCCATCAACACTCTCAGAGCAAACATCGCATCTGTAGTGCTCTTTCCTGGCATGAAACCATACTGCTGATCACTAATCATCACATCCCTTCTTAACCTAGCTTCCACTACTCTTTCCCATAACTTCATGCTGTGACTGATCAGTTTAATCCCTCTGTAGTTACTACAGCTCTGCGCATCACCTTTATTCTTAAAAATCAGTACCAAAACACTTTCTCCATTCCTCAGGCATCCTCTCACTTTCCAAGATTTCATTAAACAATCTAGTTAAAAACTCCACAGCCATTTCACCTAAACACCTCCATGCTTCCACAGGTATGTCATCTGGACCAACAGCCTTTCCGTTCTTCATCCTCTTCATAGCTATCCTTATTTCCTCCTTGCTAATCCACTGCACATCATGATTCACTGTCCTCACATCATTCAACCTTCTCTCCCTCTCATTCTCTTCATTCATCAACCCCTCAAAGTACTCTTTCCATCTGCTCAACACACTCTCCTCGCTTGTGAGTACGTTTCCCTCATTATCCTTTATCACCCTTACCTGCTGCATATCTTTACTAGCTTGGTCCCTCTGTCTATCCAATCGGTACAGGTCCTTTTCTCCCTCCTTAGTGTCCAACCTTTTATACAACTCTTCATACTCCTTATCCTTAGCCTTCGCCGCCTCTCTCTTTGCCATGCACCTCATCTCCTTATACTCTTCTCTACTTTCTTCATCTCTTTGACAATCCCACTTCTTCGCCAACCTCTTTTTCTGTATACTCTTCTGTACTTCTTCATTCCACCACCAGGTCTCCTTGTCCTCCTTCCTCTTTCCAGATGTCACACCAAGCACCTTTCTAGCCATCTCTCTTACTAGCTCTGCTATAGTTACCCAGCTATTCGGTAACTCTTCACTGCCACCCAGTGCCTGTCTTAACTCTTCCCCGATCATCACCTCACAATTACCCTTTTTCAATTTCCACCATTTGATCCTTGGTACTGCCCTCACACTCATCCTCCTCTTCTTGATCACCAATGTCATCCTACAAACCACCATCCTATGCTGCCTAACTACACTTTCCCCTGCCACCACTTTACAGTCTCCAATCTCCTTCAGACTGGCCCTTCTCAAGGAATTCTGCTAAATAACCAACCTGAAAACCTTTCTTTATCAAATTCACACATTCAGTTCTTTTTTAACTGAGTCTCCTGAAACACTGCTATTTGCACCCTATATTTGTAACATAGTTTACTACTCTTTCTTGTTTTTATCTGAGACTGTTGACATTTAAAGACGTTACAGAAAGCATGACTGTATTAAAAAGTTATTATTCTCACCTTTTAAGTACACCTTTTTTGTTAAATATCTAGTTCCAGCTTTTGTGTTACATGCATACACTGTTTGGCAGGTTGAACTTTTATACAGTTGTTTCTTTTCATATCCATTTGAACCTATGTCACATCTTACAAAACTTTTTGTTTTATTGAAAGCTCTCAAAGAAGAAAAAACACCCCAATACCCCACTAAATCTATTAACGTAATACTAGCAGGCAAAACTATGTACATATTCAAATATTGAAGTTTTATCCTCCTAATAAGAACAAGAGTCCCAAACTTACAGCCAAACTCACAGACTTGATTAACTTAAAAGAAAGATTATGCATGCTAAAATGCATGGCACAACCTGTGCTTTTACTATGTGCTAATTGGTTTCATCTTAGCTTCATAGCTCTCCCTACTGGGGAAAACCCCTGAATGCTTTCAGAAAACATTACATTCTAGCCAATTTCTCTCTTTTTTCTTTAGCCAATCACTCTCCACCGGAGTGTAGCCAGTTTCTCTTAACAGATTGTCTACATGGAGAGATGAGAACCAGCCAGCCAGTTACTCTATCAGATTGTTTCCATGGAAACATGAAGGCCAGCTGCAGAATTGCTACTAAGCAAACATGTATTTGCTAGGAAAAAGCTTCATAATATTCAATAGTCCTTTTTCATTTACTTGCTCTCTCTTAAAACAGGTTACCAAATCAACGTAAGGTCCTTGGTCCTTAATCTAGTCATTCCCCTATGCAAAAATGAGAAAAAGCAAATTTTTTTCTCATCATGCTTTTTTAACCAGGCTGTTTCTTTCACATTGCAATGCCTACATTTCTTAAAACCAAACAAGAAGAGAGAGAGACAAGGGAGAAAGCAAAGAGAAAAAAAAAAAGAGCAGAACCTGTTTACAATCCCTAAAACTTTACTTTACAGCATGGAAAGAAAACCACACACCAGAAAAATAGTACTATTTAAGAAAAAAAATCTTAACTTACAGTTAACTTTCTCCCTCCTCTTCCCCTCCCCAAAGCACGTTTCCTAATAATAATGACATGAACTTTATAGTCCCACACAAGTCCAACAAATTCTGAAAAAGTCCAATATTTCCAGATTTTCTTCTGTCATATTTTCACAAATATAATTACTGTATTGCAAACCCACATTAAGTTACTGGTTTTATTGCCGTTGATCTCCATCTGATGCAGTGGTAGCGTTGTCGCCTCACAGCAAGAGGTTCATTGGTTCGATTCTTGGCTGAGGTGCCCTCTGTGTGGATTTCCTCCCACGTTACAAAGACATGCGTCTGAAGCATTTCTCCCCAGGCCTCCACTGAAAACTGACTCGTTCCAAGTCGGACTTTCCCGGTTAACAAATAAATATTCTGTCTCTGCTTCATTTCCAACTTACTTTCAGTTCTTCTAGTCAACTCTTGTGCTCCCTTTCTTCGCCCGAACATTTTCTGTTGAAACACTGGAAAAGGTTTCACAGGTACAGTCTCTGTGGTCTATTACCAGAACAACAAGAAGCAGAGTCTCCTTCTGTTTCACAGTTTACTTTTTGGTGGACAAACTTTTGTACTTCCTCCTTAGCATGTACTTGATCAAAAAATGATTTTGTCCCTCAAGGGAAGAATACCTTGAAGACAGCTGGGTACAGCAGTCTGAATCTCACACCTGCATCTCAGCATTTTTTGAATAGTGGAATAAATTTGGTCCTCTTCTGCCTGGTGTACAATGAGTAATCATTCTCCACAAACACTCTGCTATCTCCCACTTTTAGTACTTTTTTGTTCTGCTACAGTTTTATCAAAATCAACACCTTATGCTTGTAGGATTGCAACTTTACTATTAAAGGTCTAGGTTGCTTTTTCAGAGCCAGGTTTGGAGCATACGCATGATGTGCTCTTTCAACTAACAAAGCCTGCTGTGGAATACCAGAGCAGTTGCTTATTTGTGCTTTCATAAAATTAATGCAGTCTGTTCCTTCCAGCTTCTCTGGTATAGCTGAAAATCTCAAGCTTTCCCCTACATGCTCTGTCCGCTAAGTCGATTATTTGTTTAAACATCTCTTCCTGAGCAGTCTTATATTCAGCAGACCTTTTCTTCATTTCGACCAGAGTTCTGCAGCTTTATCACCTCATCTGAATATCTGTTTAAAGCTTCTTCCATTTTTTCCAACCTTCTGTTTGTTTTGATATACTCCATCAGTGTTTCATTTATTTTAACCAGGTCTGTGTGCAGATCTCTTATATCTTCCTGTAGGTTACTGGAATTCATGTCTGGAGATTGCATTGCTTTTTGCTGAACAGCTGCAGATCTTTCCCCAGTCAGTGTTTCCTCCCCACTTTTTGTAGCTAATTTTTCCCAGATCTTCTGTATTTCTTTTTTCATGGCATCCAGGCAGTACACTTACAAGTCAGTTACTGAAATTTACCCATAAACACAAGTCTACTGGCTTTCTCTGCTCAGTTGTTTTCACACTGGGAGAGCTAGAATTAAGCTGTTAATGTGCAGCCATCTTTGAAGTTCCTTGATACACGCAATATGCTGTGATCTTGGGCTACTAGGGTGAGATGTGGGGTGCAAAAGTACACTGATTATATTATATGTAGAGTTGAGATGTTGTCTTTCAGTTTTGCAGAGGTGAATATCTGGATCAATTCCCTTGGCTTAATATACACGTGTTTTAGTAAGCAAGTAGGCTTGAAACATAAGAAAATTATGAAAGCTGTGAGAAGTGATAAATTTCTTGCATATCCAATGAAATTAACTTATTTTTCTTCATTAGCAAATGTAGTGTAGGAGTCAAGAAGTCTGCAGCTGAAAGCATTTCTACATTCTGTTATGCACAGAGTGAAACTGACAAAGGTTTCTTGATACATCTGCAAGGTTATTAGCTGTTTTTCCCCTCATTGCTGATTGTGTTTCCATTGAGTCTAGCTGTCTGCAGGTGCAAGCAATCTTGAAATCTCTCAGCATTCTTTGCTGAGGGAAATGTAAACTTTAAAGGTGCAAGGGCAAGAAGACCAGTGAAAAATAAAGTTAAAAATTAATGGAAGTGAAAGACAGCAGCTTCCATAGCAGCTTTAATGCATTTAATAGAATGATGCATAATTTAGCTTTATTGAAAGATGGCCAGTGCATATTTTTCTTAGGGCTAAAAGCTAATGCTTTCTTACAGCATACAAGCTGTTTCTCACATCTCGGAGAAAAGGAATAAGAAAAGAACAAGCTCCAAACAGTCTACGTGTAAGCACAGGCTGTAACATGTGCTTCAATGAGTAACCTTAATTTTAAGTTAAGTAATGCCTGTTGGTGTAGCTGTAGATTTGCAGCAATTGTTGCTGTTGTTGGTGAGTCATGATGCAATAGCTGGGATTTTATGAGTAGGGCAATCAAAGCATTTGCATTCCTTGATACAATAAGGTTAATTAGGAGGACATATCAGGGATCGGAGGCAAAAGTTAAAGTGGGAAAGTTCCTCTGTAATAAACTGCATCTGAATAGGGGAATCAGGAAGGGATGTTGTCTTTCCCCTTTTTTTATTTGCTCTACATTTAGAGATACTGGCAAAGAAAATAAGGGACTCAGAAATTCAAGGATGTAATTGGTATGGTAATCAAGAAAAATTGGCTTTATTTGAATATGATATTTTGTAGTGGATAAAACTAGAAAAGGACATTTCAGTATTGTGGAACAGCCTGAGACAGTTCCAATTTATGTTTTCAGAATATAAAATTAACGAAGATAAAAAAAAAAGGCTATATCTGTAAACTATGTACCCACACATGAATTGGTTCAGCAATAACCATATTTATGGAGATATGGCAAAATGAAATATTTAGGCATATGGGTTAAAAAGGATTCTACTATGGCAGCTAAAGATACGATAAGAGAGGAAGAGCCTACTTTTCAGAGCATGTTTTAAGAGAGAAAGATCTACAGATACAGCAGTCCAAGAAACTATTCATCATTCTTTTAAGTTTTGTGTTCTTGAAATTGTCAGTGTCTTACAGGGGATGACCTTAATAACAGAATGGAGTTGATGGAGTTGCATTGGATCTTAAGTTTAAAAGCTGATACACCCCCTGGTATTAAGGACAATGTCCCTTTAAAACCTGCTTTGAAGGCATGAGCACTCCCACATTGATGGGTTAATTTAGTTTTTATATAAGAGAGTGCAACAATGTATTCTAAGTGTCACAAAAATTATTTGTTACAAAGGTTTCTACATTTTTTTTTAATATTATGTTGGGTCTGATTTAAGACATATTTATGTAAATAGTGATTAAAGCTGCTTTCTGATTGACTGTAATAGATTTAAAAGTTTTGACCGAGTTGCATTAGACTTGGTCTGAGGAAGCGATTTGTAAATCATGAAAGTGCTGTTTTTTGTTTTCTGCCACTTGAAATGTTTTATACACAATTTTAAAGCCATGGTGACTATTTTTTTTTATATTTACCTAAGGAACTGACTTGTTACTGTTTTAGAAATAGTCTTCATCCAGTTGTGCCACTGTTTTTGGTATTTGGACCAAAGCAGAAAAGCCTGGCTGAATTATGACTTAAGGATCATCAGCTATTGCGGTCAGCTCCATTGTAATTACAGATGGAATCTTTACCTTTGATGCTCCCTTAGGATTGTTATCCTCCGTACCCATTTATCCAGCTCAATCTACATTTCTTGAAACTTAGGTTTTAAATATTCTGAATCCATTGTCCTTCATTTCTCTGCTTGACTCTGTTTGATAAGGAAAACTGATCTGCATGGAGATTTGCTGCCGCGGTGGTGCAGCGGTTAGTGTTGCCGGCTCACAGAAACAAGTTCTCCGGTTTGATCCTCGGCTGGGGTGCCTTCTGTGCGGAGTCTGCATGTCCTCCCGTGGGTTTCCTCTGGGTGCTCCGGTTTCCTCCCACATCCCAAAGATATGCTGTAGGTGGATTGGACACTCTAAATTGGCCCTAGGCGTGAGTGGGTGTGTTTGTGCCTTCTGTGGAAGGTTGGGTGCTCGGCTGGCAACTCGACACTGTAAAAACTCCACTGCCAATCATGAGCGGACAGGTGATCTGCTGTGGCGACCCCTCACTGGGAAACACCAAAAGAAGAAAAGGAGACTGCATGGAGACGCAAGTCAAATTTCAGACCCGATTTAGGTTTCAGATCCAAATCATGGAACCTTTTAAATATTAAATAACTTTCTAGGGTCTTTACTCTTTGCTGCCTTGAAGGATTGTTACATTCAGTACAGACACAGCATTTGATAATTTTATGCTCTAGCTCAAGTAAGATTAGACAAGTTTGATGGTCAGTTAAGGGTATTTGTTAGTCATAGCAGCACTCCACCAAAAAGGAGGCCCCAAATGCTGCACGTGTAAAAGGGACCTGTCAACATGAACACAACTGTCACTTGAAAAGTGGTCAAACGAAAAAAAAAAAGTTACTTTAGGTGCTTTAGTGCTAGGCAACAAGTAATTGCTCAAAAAATATCTTACACTTTTAAACTGAATGGCTTGGAAAAACCTCAAGTTAAAAAAAGTCCAGGGCCATTCAGTGTTACCAATGTAATTTAGAGGATGAAAGAACTGCAGAGATGGGGGGAACAGCTAGGTAACATAAGACACTGTGAGAGGCACAAAGCAGCCTGGGACAGTTATAACTGGTGATTGGTCCTAGCTCCTGTGGTCAGGAGTTGTGTGCATGTTTCCTGAAGGAGTAATGCTATACATCAGACTTACTGCACTAAGAATGAGGCTCCCTAACGGTGGAATAAAAAAAAATGAAGCATTTGTTTCTATTCAGGAGCACAAGTATACAACAAAAGCCCTCATCCCACCCTCAACTGACTCAGCATGGGATTTGTGTCTAATGAATGTCCACTTTTCAACATACATGATAGTGGATGTGAGCTCATGAATATGCAATCTGAAATTTGAAATCCATGTTTTGATACTTGATTTTAAAGTCAGATTAAATGTTACTGAGCTCTACAAGCCAAAACATTTTTTTTTTGCAAGGAGAACTGATCCTGAAAATCAATAAATAATTAAGAGACACTGGTAGAGGTGACTGAAAAGCATTGTGTTTTATGTATACTTTTCTATGATGGTTGGTGACTTTGAAATTGTATTATAACTGTGTGAGTGGGGTGGCTTTCTTCCTACATACAGAGCTATTCCAAGTTTGGTCAGAGTTTTGCTTAGTCAATCACAACTCAACAATCTTATATCAAATTTTGTTCTGCAAAGTCATCAAAAGAAAGGAGGAGTGCAGAAAAAAAGTGGGAAATAGGAAAAATGGGCCAGGAAATAAGGAATACTGGATGACTAACAAAGAGGCTAAGACAGAAGTTGCAACAACAAAGAACAAGACATCACAGGCATTCTACTAGCTTCTGGAAAGTGACTCAGTAGATGGCAAAATAAACTACATCAGCAAGGCAAAGGTAGAAAGATGAAGGAGAGAGTCGCTCCAATAAAGGATGCCATTACAACCTGCTCACCAGTTCACAGGACAAATGATTACTTCTAGCAGCTTCGGAAGCTAAACTACCCCATGCACAGCCTGCACTGACAGAAGAGGAGGAGCTCACCACAGAAGAACAGCACTAAGGAAATGAAGTCAGGGAAAGCAGCAGGCTCAGATGAGGTCACGGAAATATAAAGATGTTGAGTGACATAGGGGTGAAATGGCACCTTACGGTACTCGTAGCAGCATGGAGATAAAGGCATATCCCAGATGACTGGAGAAATAAGCAAATCAGTGTAAGTGTTCAAGAACAAAGGGGGACATTCACAACTGTGGGCAGTACAGAGGTATCAAACTCCTGTCACACTGTATGAAAGTTCTGGAGAGGGTGACTGATAAATGAATACTCAGAGTAGTAGAAAGTAAGATGGAAGATGAACAGTTCAAATTAAGATCAGGAAGCAGCACAACTGACCCAATGTTTGTAGTGAGACAGATACATGAGAAGAAGCTAGACATGAGGAGAGATTCCAACTGGGCATTCCTAGACTTGGAGAAAGCATTTGACGTGGTCCCAAGAAAGCTTACTTGGGCAGTCCTGCAGTGGCTCCAAATCCCAGAAACATTGTTAGAATTAGTGCAAGCTGTGTACAAGGACCAAGTGACAAGTACAAACAGCGTTCGGTCTCATACAGTTCCCAGTGGGAGTGAATGTGCATCAGGGTTCAGCTCTGAGCCCACTGCTGTTCAAACTGGTGATGGGCTACATTAGCAAACTGATCAACTGATCAGATGGCACACATCAACAAAGCTGTTGTATGCAGATGATGTGGCATTACAGGCAGACTCTGAGGAAGGCCATCAGCAAAGGATAGGAGAATGGAATGCAAAACTGAAGGCACACCAGATGAAAATGAGTGCAGATAAGACCGTTGTAAAGGCAGCAAATGGGGGAATCAGAAGAAGATGAGAATTGAGATAGAAGGGAAAATAGTGGAACAGGTTAACAGCTTCAGGTATCTGGAGGTGTAGCTGAAGAGAAGGGAAGTCTGAATGAGGAGGTCAAAGTTAAGAATCAGAGGGGCAGCAGCCAACTGGCACACAACTGGTTAGGTGTAGTATATGACAGAAGAATGTCAAAGCTGAAAAGTAACGCATACAAAACAGTAGTATGACCAGTACTACTGTACAGTACAAAAACTTGGGCAGTAAAGGACAAGCAGTTAAGCTAGAGGTGATTGAGATGAAGTGCCTGAGATGGAGGAAAAGATGCTTACTGTGGGACACACGAAGAAATGAGGACATAACAGCAGAAGCCAAAGTAGCTCCAATTGCAAAAAAGGTCAAAGATTTATTTATTTGACATTTGGTGACCAAGAAAGCCCGAATGGGTCAAAAACCCATTTTCAGCAAAGACCCGGGGAGAAAAGCTCCAAAATACATTTAACATACATTTAAGAAATTAGAATATTACATACATATAAAAGTATACATATACATGTATACAACTATTAAAGTAGACATATACTGACTTACATATTTTTACAATAATTAGTACATGTATTAAAGCACAAAAATAGCATTTACAGTAAGTGTTAGAATTTGTTTAAATATATGGTGTCCCAGGCTGTGTCCTACATGAACTCCAAGAAGAGCTAAACCCAAACATAAAATTACTGTTCAATCTCAGCCTTACTACAGGATATGTACCCAAAGAGTGGCGTACAGCAACAGTGGTCCCTCTCCACAAAGGTGGTGCCTCAACAGATCCTGGAAACTATCGCCCCATAAGCCTGACTAGCTTGGTCTGCAAAGCTATGGAAAGGATCATCATGGACCTCATAAATAAAGATATTGGGGACCTACAGACACTGGATCCTACCCAGTTTGGCTTTGTTAAGGGCAGATCCTGCCTCTTAAACCTGGTTGATTTCTTTGAAACAGACACCAAGGCCATTGACGAGGGGAAGGTGGTCCACACAGCCTACCTGGACCTCGCAAAAGCCTTCGATACAGTACCCCACTTGGGCATTATAGATAAGCTCACCAGCTTAAATATAAACCCCTATATCACTAGATGGGTTGCAAACTGGCTCAAGGACAGAACCCACATGGTTAGAATTGCTGGAGCCATGTCAGACTCCAAACCAGTTACAAGTGGTGTCCCACAAGGCTCAGTCCTGGGACCTCTCTTGTTCGGTATATATTTCTCGGAGGTACAGGCCAACACGGAAGGACTGTGGCTGACCAAGTTCGCAGATGACTGCAAACTGAGTGCCATAATCGACTCTCCAGCCAACACAAACATCCTCCAAAAGGGCCTCATTGAAACAGACAACTGGTGCCAGAGCCATGGCCTCAAGCTAAACGCCAAAAAGTGTATAGTCATCCCCTTTGGCAAAAACAGAGTGCCCACAAATTACCACATAGGTGGCAATCCATTAAGTACAGAAGAAGTAATTAGGGACCTGGGAACCCAAGTTGATAGCAATCTCTCATTTGACAACCACGTGGCCAAAGTGGTTAGAAAAACATTTTATATAGCCCACCTAATCATGAAGGGATTCACATCTAGATCAGGGGAGGTCATCATGCCTCTTTACTCATCCCTCATCAGGCCCATAATAGAGTACAATGCCCCTTTTGGGATGTACCTTACCAAACACCTGCAGCAACTGGAAAGACTCCAAAAGTACCTCACCAAGAGGATCAAAGGGCTCAAACAGATGTCATATGCTGCCCGGTTAAAGAAACTCCAGCTCTACTCAGTGGCATACCGCCTGCTCAGAGGCAATCTGTGCCTGACGTATAAAGCCATGTCCAACCTGGAATTAATGGACATGCTGCACCTCAGAAAATCCAAATCCCATCGAGCTACGCGCTCGAGAGACTTGAACCTCAGCACTGAAATAAATAGGACATGCTGGAGGGACAGATTCATAACCCAGAGGCTCCCTTCAATCTGGAATAAAATCCCGGTCCAGGTTAGGCAGAGTCCCTCATTGATTCTCTTCAAGAGGAATCATGATGAGTGGATGGGAGATGGTAGGTTTACCCCGGGTATCACTTCTGTGTCACTGTTAGACAGAGGCACAGTATACTAACCTCGAAAAAGGGCATAGCAAAATTAATTTAAAATGGGTGGCGAAAGCCAAACACACTCTGGCTAGGCTTATAAAAGCCCTAGGGCAGATAGCCTAGTATGAACCTATGAACCTATGAAATGAGAGACACGTACAAAATACATCTGCTGGTGAATCATAAGCATGCTCAGCAGAGTACTGTAGTAAACATTTAAAAGTAATTGAGGAAGGTGAAGGTGGTACTGATGAAGGAACTTTAATAGTAGTAGTGTGGTGGCAAATGTAAGGCTGAGATGCTGGCTGTTAGAGAGATGGGTTAAGGGGTAAGTAGGAAGAATAGGAGAAATGAGAGTAAGACAGCAAGCGGACAGGCAGTGGGAGGTAGAGAGATAAGAAGTAGGCAGGAGGTAGTTGGAGATGAGTGAATAGTAAGGAAAGGGGTCATAGGTGGGTGATGAAATAAATGATTTGGGAGAAAGGCGACACGCAGGTTGAAAGGGTGGGGTATAGGTTATATATTTGTTTTAGTGCATGGACGGTTGTGCAAGTTAAGAAGATGGATTTTTGGTGTAGTCTTGAATGTCTTGGGAGTTATCTATACTAGCAATTTGTTCTAGTAAAGCGTGCCATAGTTTAGCTATAGCATAAGAATAGAGACACTGGCCGGCTCTTCTATTAGGTTTGTGTAGTTATTAGTTGTCTGTCAAGTGACTGAAGTGTTCTGGTAGGACTATAGTTGTGCAGAATAGATTTTAGGGTGGGACAGGAATCTGGTTTGTAAATTATTTTATGTGCGATAGATAGCTGCAAATAATCAAGATGGTGTGGGAATTCGAGACAGTTTTGCTCTGTAAGAGCTTTGCAGTGGTGGGAGCGGTATGATAAGCCTGTGACAAATTTGGTGATTTAGTAATAGCAGGACTGAATTTTATTTTTTAGGGATAAATGCAGACTGAAAATAGGAGCTCCATACAGTAAACGGGATCAAGTAGGTATTGGCTAGCATTCTTTTGTTAGAAGGATCCATGAAGTTTTTGTGTCTGCAGAGCGTCGGTGTTGTTCAATATGACTTTATTGTCTATGGTAATATCTAGTAACTTAGTGTGTGTTACCACTTCAATCTTCATTTTTGTTTTGGGAGTACATTTTAAATTGAGGTGAAAATGTTTTGGGAGTAAACAGTAGAAGTTTAGTTTTGTTAGGGTTAAGCAGTAGTTGTGATTCATTTAGCAAGGATTCTATTGACAAAGGCATTTTGTGTTTTTTGCAGAAGGTCTGCTATATTTTTAGATGAGGTCATGATGGTGGAATTATCGGCATAATGTATTAATGTGCTTTGTAGGGAGGCACTGTGTAGGTTATTAATGAAGATGTTGAACTGGAGGGGTCAGAGTATGGACAAAGAGAACAGATTATAGTGGTCTGGGCATGTTCAGAAAAGCAGACGACAATCTAGCGAAGATTTAGGACAGACAGGAAGAAGTCAAGAAGAAATGAGGGTGTACTGCAAAGAGGTGGACGGACTGAGAGAGAAACAGCTTGCAACAGTCAGACATGAGTGTCGAAGAAAGTTGGAGAGTGGCACTGAATAGAGAGATGGTGAGAGTTGACATAACACCCCAACTTCATGTAGAAAAAGGGGGGTTAATGACAATGATGTTCGGTGAAATAGCTATTACTGTTAGCATTATTATTATAATTATCACCAATCATCATTTTTTCTCAACATAAGCCAGTACAATATTTTATTACTTGTTTGGGTCCTGATTAGACCACCCTTATTAAATGAATACCTTAAGTAAAAAAATCAAGTCTGTCACATGATAAAACTTAAAGCTTTTACCATCTCAATCCAACAAATAAGATAAACATGTCAGGAAGCAAGCGTCATGGATTTAGCAACAGTAACTTTCTCAACCTGAAATGCAGCAGCAACTATGCAAATTTAGTCCTTGCACAGAGCACCAGGGATATCACTCCTAAAATGGGAATTTGCACATAGCCAGTACAGCCCAGTTTAATGGTTTTGCAACCACAGTTCAGTCTAAATGTTCATGGTACATACAGATTACACAGATTTTTTTTTTTAAGTGTAGTGTGATTTCCTAAAATTCATGAGCTTCTGTACATTTAGAAGGTCTAAAGAAAAAAATAAAAAGATAACAAATTGCTCACTTTATAATTTGTGCATTAATGTGCCTGAAATCTGCAGGCTTTATGTGCCCATCACCATTGTCTCTAGCTTCTTTGTATTTAACAATGGATGTCTTTCACAGCTAATATTCAGCATCAGCCAAGTAAACAACAGAGCTGCTTCCTTGAGCACAGCAAGAGAACTGTGCCATTTGATTATCTTAAAAGCTCAAATCCTTTTTTTAAACAGCACACTGAGATTCAGCTGCATTGTGCATTGTCTCCTTTCTCTCCAGGGTGTTCCTGGCACGTATTTTCTAAATTCTGAACGAAACTCTAGACAATCATCGGCGTTTTGCTCCAAATCATGCAGTACACTCAGTTTCATCTCTTAGGCTGCCTGCTGCTTATCAGAAACGTCAAGGACTGCAATTAGTGCTACAAGTCCCACTTCTTGCAAATATATGAAAATATAGTGAAAATTGTGTGTCATCATACAGTTGCTGAATGCAAAATAAGTTTGTGTATGGGTCAGTACCACTTTTATTTCTAAAAGTGCACAAATGGATAACTAAGTAATCGCTGCTACTAAATGGTGTCAAAGTACAGTCTGCTACACATTAAAAACACTGCTGCTAATGCTAGAATATGATATTTGGCAACACTGGGGTGGAGCTGGCAAGACAAATGTAAAAGCTGTACTTGCCTTCCAGCCTCAAATCATAAACATAATGCTAAGCATAGTCTGCAAAGTTCAAAATGTACAAGTGTCTGCAGGCAATGCAGCTATACTAAGCATTCAGTTATTAATGTTACCTTACTTAAAACTACAAAAAAAATGTAAAACCAAAACTGGCGAAAGGCATGGTGTAGAAAGACAAAAAAAAGAAGCACTATTATACAGTACTTCTGTTCTGAAAAAAAAGCAGCCCTGTGATTAAGCAATTTGAATGGCTATACAGAATTTTCAGCAGGGGTAAACCACAACACAGCAAACAATATATAAGATAAAATAAAAAAATAAAGATAACACTAATTGAACAAAATAGAAGTAAATTTCCCACCACTATCAGGTCATTGGCAATATCAGAATGCAGCCCCTCCACATTTAAATGGATAGCTAACCTTTCAAAAATCTTCAGGGTAGAAAGCTAGACTTTCTCAATAACTAAAGAGCCACGGTGTAAGAGGCACAAACTGTAACACCTTATGGGGCTGTGTGAACGTACAAAAATAAGCAGTACCAGTGTGCATGTACCGTAATGTTCTCGAGCAGTACTTGTGTGTGCGTAAAGTAACGTAAAGTAATGTGCACGAGCAGTACCTGTGTGTGCGTAAAGTAATGTACACGAGCAGTACCTGTATGCACATAAATTAATATGTATGGATAGTCCTCTGTGTGTACATACAATAATGTGCATAAGCAGCACCTGTGTGCACATATAACAACGTTAATGAGCAGTACTTGTGTGCACATACAACACACAAGAGCAGCACCTGTGTGCGCATACAATAATGTGCAAAGGAACAGAATCTGTGTGTAGGTTCAATAATGTGTACATGAGCAGTACCTTTATGTAGATACAATAATGTGAACTAGCAGTAGTCGTGTGAGCGCACAATAATGCGCATGTGCAGTACCTGTATGCACATACAACATGGACAAGCAGTATACAGAGAACATGCACATGAGCAGTACCTGTGTGCATGTACAAGGATGCACAAGACCAGTACTTTGTGTGTGTACAATTATGTGTATAAACAGTATCTGTGCATGTAAAGTAATGTGTATGAGCAGTACATGTGTGTGCATATAATAATGTGTATCCACAGTGCATGTGTATGCATACAACAATATGCATAAGCAGTACCTGTGTGATGTACAATAATGTGCACATGAGCAGTACCTGTGTGTACATATGGCAATTTGCACGAGCAGTAGCTCTGTGTGTGTGTGTGTGTGTGTGTGTGTGTGTGTGTGTGTGTTCATAACAATGTAACAATGTGCATCAGTACCAGTGTGCATACAATAAGGTGCACGAGCAGTACCTGTGAATGCATACAACAATGTGCACATTAGCAGCACTTTGAAGTCTGCGCCACTGTATCTCTTCACAGCAATGTTATAAACCATGCAGGACTTTGTATTAAACAAAAGAAAGATAAGCTAGATCTTTTCTAACAAATCCATTGATTTTCTTTTTCTTATAGGTCTCTTTCTCCATCACACTTTTTAAATTTCACATATCCCAATTGGTCAGACTTGTCCACTCCTTTGTACTGGGTATCCAAGACATTATACAGGTAATCTCAGTGGTTTGCATATTCACTGGCAAACTAGCAATGGATGGGGAACAGGAAATTCATCTGGCACGTATGTCTCTAATGGACACAGGCACAGCCTCCTAAAATTGTTCAACTCCCATGTCCCTGCTTGCAAATGTTTCCACCCCCCTAAGCCCTTGCTTACACTTATCAAGGGTACCAGAACTTGTCAGATATAGTGGGATGTATGGCTAGGCTTAAATAGGGCCTTATGGTAATTAGCCTAGTACCCCCACTTATGAACCAATGACAGCACATTTAGTACAGACTATAATCTTGCCACTAGTAAGAGAAAAGTGACCTGCATCATCATGGCATCTACTATACCCTTGACTTGAGACTACACCTTCCTGACAGTAAGCCCCCAAAGCATTTGCAATGAAGTCTACCATGCTCACAGCTTGATGGCCAAATGCCTACCCCTATGTAGCAGCTGAAATGCTACTCATTTCTCTGAAGGCTATGACATTGGACAGTGTCATTCCCCCCTTCTGCTGCAGGATAGGCACATTTATCCTCTCCATGCCAGCTACCAACAGATTCCAGAGTTGCTATTTGATCGCACGTCACCTAATTCCACAGTCAGGGATCTATCCCTCTATGCAAATACTGGTGGCTTAAACTAATATGCTAATTAATAACAATAACAAAGCAATGAGGGTGGATGTACCTATTTACAATGAATTTACCAACTCAGACTACACTCTCATAGGTAAATTACACTAGCTGTGGATAAACCCACTCTCACCCTCTGAAGCCATGACTATTAATATAGTAACTGACAAATAAGCAAGTAATGGGGAATGATGGATTAATCAGGGGCGATATGAGGGCATCAATCTACTTAGAACCTGGGAGGCTCTTTATTCTCCAATACCTTCCACACTGTCTGGGATCAACAGATGTAGAAAATGAGAACTGCCAGTAGATGCATTCTGATGGTGACCTTGTTAAAAAGACTAGTTTTATTTCTATAAACAGTTGCAGTATGTGCTAAGGCATCTATAAAATAAAGACAATTACTTGTGCTGTGCAAAGTTGCAAACTGCAAGTTTCACTTTAAGAGCAGTATACACAAGGATAACCTGTATGTTGAGTGTAACATAGTTCTTTCTGTTTCAGCAGCTGCTAATGTGACAATAAGGGTTCCTATTATACAATCGAAGATGCGATCCTTTGAATTCGTCTTCATCAAACTTGAAAGCACAAAACAGCAAAATAACAAAACGGCATATAAGCGATTTCTTTTCCTGGGAAAAAAAAATCACTTAGCAGCCTCCGTCACTTTGCCTTTTTCATCACTGTAATGTGATCTCAGAGTTGGTATACTTAAGTAGGGGGTATGGGGGGGAAATCTCTGTTCCAAGTGTTCGGGATTGTGAACATTCCCTTACAGCGTTCACTTTTTTAAGCATTCACTTATTTCATATAGACCCAGTAATAAGTATGGACATAACCAGAGTGGCTTGTGCCTGTGTTGCACAGTGGTAGTTGGTGACTTCAGAGTGTAGTGGTAGGGGGAATGCAAGAAGCTACTGAATGGGTGAGGCTTACTGGGCAGGGTTGGCTACATCGCAGAAGTCAAGGACCATTTACCTGTAATCAAACAAATGGGAGTCATTCACTTTCATCCAGAGATTAATTCAATAACCAATTATTCTAGCCACTTTATTTACCATATACACCTCAGATGTCTGACTGTGACATCTACAAAGGTGCTTCAACAAAATATTAGTTTAAGGGTGTGCACACTTATGCAGCCTGCTTATTGTACTTTTTTTATTTTTTATATTTTCCCCCCAACAGATTTGTTTGTTTTTCAATTGAACTGTACAGGTTATAGGTTACATTAAAGGTGGGAAAAGTTTTGAAATGATTTATTGTGGTCTCATTTTTTTTATATCACAAAAACCTGGCATTTTAACAGGGGTGTGTAAACTTTTTATATCCACTGTGTGTGCGTGTGTGTATATATATATATATATATATATATATATATATATATATATGTGTGTGTGTGTGCACGCACGCAAACAAACATGTTCATAGGTTGGTACTAGGCTATCGGCCCTAGGACCTATACAAGCCTAGCTATAAAAATTCCCTGGATATTTCTTCCCACAATATTTACTTCTCTGGAACCCTGTGTTGAGCAGGGCAACTGACATGATCCCCGGGGTGAAATTCCTATCTCCCATCTAATCAGCAAGGTTCCTTTTGAAGAGGGCCAATGAGGCACTCTGCTTGACATGTATGGGCAGTCTATTCCAGAGTATGGGGAGTCTCTGGGTCAGGAACCTATCCCTCCAGCATGTTTTGTTCATTGTGATGACAAGGTTTAGGTCCCTGGAGCGTGTGGCTCTGAGGGATTGGGATTTAAACAAATAGGTTCTTAGGTTCATACTAGGCTAACTGCCCTTGTGAGCCATTTTAAGCCTAGCCAGTTATCCCTTGTGAGACTCAAACCCTGCACCTTGTGTTTGTAAGGCAAACACCTTAACCATTAGGCCACCCTCCCAAGTGATCACAATTACAACCACTTGTATGACTGTGTGCATCTCAGAGCTCTGCTTGTAATCAGGTGAATGAATAAATACATAAACAACAACCATGGAATGCATTTCAAATTGCTGCCTTCAGAACCATGTGGTACAACCCACTGCAATTCCCTCAACATACAACCATGCACATCCCCACAATTGCAGTCACCTGTATGACCGTGTATGCCTCAGACTTCTACTTAAAATAAAAGGAATGAATACATACAAATAAAGCCCCAAGAATTCATTTCAGCTTGCTACTATTTTTGGTTGTATCAGAGTGCAACCAACTGCAACTCCCTTTCTCAACATTTCTATACATGTGCCCACAATTACAGCCGCCTGTACAACTGTGCACAGCTCTGAACTCTACTTACAATTAAATTACTGAATAAAAACACAGGCAATAGCACATTAATGTATTTAAACTTGCTTCTCTCAGAATTATACAATGCAACATGTTGCAACCCCCTCCCCACCCAGATGTAACCAAAATTACAACCACTTGTATTACCACTTCTATTACTGTGTATACCTCATATCTCTGTTTATGATCAACTAAATAAATACATAAATAATGCCCCAATAATATTTTTTAGCTTGCTACAATGAAACGCATACAGGGTAATCAACTGTACCACAGTAACTGTTCTCTGCACATATACATACACAGAGACATTTACTTACTACCATACAAACTGGCTAGTGCATAGAGTGGTTAAAATAAATAAATAAAACAAACTGAAAAAGAAACCACACTTAAACCTGTGATTACATCTCTGCAACTGTGTCCACTTCTTTCACTTTTCCAGGCTGACAATCAGATGAGGCAGCTTGAATTAATAACATGCAGGAGATGCTGCATATAGCACCCAGGTCAGTTTCCAACAAAAAAAGTTTTTCTGCCACATCCAAAATGCATGAAGAACTGTAAGTAATGCATATAACTACCTTATTCATTCTTTTAGGGCCAAGCCTAAGCTGGACTGTGCTAAGTATTTTTTTTTTTTTTTTTAACAGCATGGAACTCAGTGCATGCGTAATAGCATATATGGAGTTCTAATATACTAGAATGGAAAATCTCAACTAATTTTTAATTTTACATTAAATAAAAATAAAAAAAATCTGTGGTGGTGGTGCTGCGGTAGCGTTGTCGCCTTACAGTAAGACGTCCTGTTCGATTCTCAGCTAGAGCGTCTTCTGTGTGGAGACATGCATTAATGGGCGTGCCTTCGTTGAAGGTTGTGCGTCAGGGGTGGCAACTCAGCACGTAAAAATCTGCTACCAATCATTAGGAGACTGGAGTTCCACTGTGGCGACCCCTAACCGGGAAAAGCCAAAAGACACAACAACAACATTAAATAAAAATACAATCCTTTGCAGCAGCTGTGAATCCTTATGAAGGAAAGGTGTAATTTCTAAACGTAAAACAGAACGCAACACAGGGATGACAGGGAAAAACAGCAGTGCATATATGGAAATTCAGCAACTTCAACGAGTCTAAAGGAAGCAACATACTTATCACAAGTAAACTACTGCAATTAACACTGCACTACTGTGATTTTACGAATGTAGAATGTATTACTTATTGCATGCAACATTGCACATGCTTTTATTCTCAGTATATGTTCCTGTTTACACCAGAATGAATCATGTACAGAAAATATACACCACATGAATGTTTTTTAATCAGTACTGAAACTGTTAGACACACCAAAAACACAATTTTCATGGACTTTACAGAAATGCTCCTTCCTACAAGAATAATATTCTAATCTTAATATTTTACTGCCCTGGCAAAATCTCTTCAGTGTATATTGTACTGGTATGCTGACAACATAAAATGTATTACATTTAATTTCCCTGTTGCTTTCTGCTGTTCTGAAGCTCATATCAGTGATAAAGCACATAGAAAAACAAAATTAACTGAAGGTGATATTCTGGAAAAAGCTTAATTTAAAAACAACTACTATATCACAGACGCACACATTTAAGCAAGGAAAAAATGCACTTTCAAATTCACATTCATGTAACAAAAACATGCTCTATTTGATGCATAAATACGATAATCTTAATGTCGATCTGTTGCACAGTATATAAACTTGAGAAATTAAGGCAAATTCTCTATATATCTGTTTAGCTACAGCACAATTACAGTCACAATCATCTCTTTAAGAAGTGTAGTCAGTGTTTCTCTTTTGCAAACACATTTACAATATTGCAAAGGCCTGGGCTTAAAAAAAAAAAAAAAAAAAAAAAAAATTGGCAGAGTAAATCTCTGAATGCAGTGTAATTACTTCTGAGGAATTCACTTTCTGAATTAAGAGTGATAAACTGGCTAAATACCTCTGATTTTACTTTATTATCTCCAAAGCACAGGTGTTGTAGGTACGCAGCTGCATTTGCCTGCACTGACGGAAACTGATGCTGTAACATATGAATAACTTCAGGCAAGTCTGGATCACGCCATGCAAACTCCCTAAAAAAAAGATAAGAAAAAAAAAATCAGCCATACAATGCTGTCTGGTACTGCTGAATTCCTGTATTTTTTTAACTTTTTTTTTTAAAAAGATTTGACAGCTCACAACAGAAAATATCTTCTGGCAGATTATGTTAAAAATAAACAGATTCAAAGCTGCATTTCATTTAGCATTTAAAAATGCAAGTTCCCTTTGAGATAAGGTACAATTATAGTTTATTCACATAAAATGCAACTTTAATTATAATGGAACTGAGAAAAATGTGTGCAACCACACCATCTTTTATGTGTCAACAGTGAAATAAGACAAACCACCAGGGGACTATATTGGACTAGATTTTCTCACTAACAGCAGCACTTCAAAGTACAGCATACATTTATCTACCAGGAGTTAAAGCAACTAAAATTACTCACTCCATTTTTTTATCTTCAAAATGTTATTGTGCAATTCTAAGTCCGAGACCAGCAATAAATGAAATCTGTGCAGACATTTTATCTCAGATGTTAAATAGCCTTAAGCAAATATTGCAGAAGACTTCACAAATTTCTTGATGTGCTGTTTAATCTGCTATGCCTCATACTATAACAGAAAACCGAATTTACCAAAAACTGTAGTTACTAATCTAACCTAGAAACATCGGAATATAAGGAATACTGTACAGAAGGACATTTATAAATATTTGCACTGTAGTTATTTAAGAAAGTCAGACCTCAAATCCAAAGCACCAAGTAGAAAATTCTGCAAGCACTGCTTAGGAACTACTGGGGAAGAACATAGCAAAGAAAGAATTAAGAAAGAAAAGTAGGAATTCTATCACTTTGAAAAGCTAAACTTCAAGTCTGAGTATCCTCACATCAGGCATGGTTAAGCAGCAAGAGGTTTTACCCAGCAATGCAAAAACTGTAGGGGCGTAAAGACCACTCGACTTGCATGCTTTCTCCATTTTACATATTGAGTGGTAATACCATGCCTACTACTTGGACCTCTGTTTCAGTCCCATCTCTCAAAGCTCTAATTCCACGATACCTCTTAATGCTTCAATTTAGACTGAAGCTATTGCGTAAACATCTTTTTATAGAGGTTGTCACTACCTTGGTCCATAAAACAGTATTCTGTCACCACCCCATCACCTATATAAAAACCTGCATATCACAGTACATTTGTTCAAGGACACTTTTAATTTTCAGAAAAAATTAACACTATACCTTGGAGGTTTCAAAAGTTTAGAACTTGTTATTACATTCACCTTGAGGGAGTAATCACTAATCCTTTCTCTCTTTGAAGAACGTCTGGTTAACAGTGATTTGCGACTTCAGTGGTATTATCGTCTCTTAATACCTTTCAGTTTTTTCCTGTGTGTACACTAGTTTCCAAATGGTTGCTTTACTGATTTCGTATCCAGTGTTAGGTTTTAGACCATTAAACATAGTTTTTAAAATGCCTATACAAATAATCACCACCTGAACTGCTGCTCACCACACACAGGGAGACGTTTACCAGTGCAGCCTTACGTGCACTTCACTGCACAACACTAAAGAGAGTTCAAGTGATGATAACCATAGGTACTGCTATTCAGTAGCATCCAGTGTGCTGTAAATGTGCATGCAAAAATAATCTGCAAAGCATCCTGGGAACTGCTTCAAAGTCATGAAAAACATCCAATGCATGTATAATTTTATACAGTTTTAAATACTTTTGCTTATTTTCCTCACTTATTTTTGTTGCAGAAACACAAGGGCACTGGCTCCCCAAAATTTGTAAACACTACTTATGATCTGTGCATTAAGGGTACATATACACCATCCCTAAAAAAAAAAAAATGTGGCTTAATATGATACAGCAGTTGAAGGAGTAATACACTGTAGTAATTCTGAAAGTAAAACAGATTAACTTGATTACTGGGATGCTATCACAGCATCTGCATCAGGAAAGAGAGGGAAAGCATCAGTGTCAGCCGACTGGCTGACACCGGTTATTGGGTAAATGGAACAACTATGCCTGTGTACACTTGCTAATTAGCAGAGCAGGATCTGTGTGCGCACGAGAGAGACTGCCAGAGGGTATTTGTATCTAAAGAAGGTGTGTGCTCATGCATGTGTCTGTCCCTTAAGTCTTGACTGTCTGACTGTGAAGGAAGAATATTTAAGTTTGGAGTCTGAATGTTGACAGATTTGATGCCTCACAGACAATAACTTCATCTCTGATGTGTCTGCTAAGTCAGTGTTGTTCTGTTTCTTTCAGTTGTTACATTCAAATGAACACACACCAGACAGCTTTCAAGGGTGAAGTTTAGCTGATTAAGGTTTATCCCACAAGGACTTCATCCAATGCCTGACAAGGACATGGACATTTTTACTTGAAGATCAAGAGAGATACATAGTTGAGAAAAATATCAACCACTTGATCAATAATAAATCTGAACACGTGACCTTAAGTACCAAGAAGTAAAGCTTGTAAGAGTGACTATATTTTTTTTAATATTTGGCTTCTAAAGCCCCTATTTACTGTTCTACAAGCACCTAATTATTCCCTCTGAACACTACCTTCTATGGGTGGGGGCTAGAGCCTGGGAATGGGCGAAGACCAGACCCCCAAACCACTCCTACTGTGGCCTGTAATGGACCTTTTGATTGTGTCAGAGACTACCTGAGAAACAGGAGTGACATTTGTCAGCACATCTGCAGCAGTTCGCCACTACATGAATGCGGACCCTTAAAACATCTCCCAGCTCACCACGTGACAATTCAACAGCCTCTAATAGAAGATAATACATCAGCAACAAAACTACTTGTTCAACTTTATTTCCTAGTAGGTAACAAAGGGTCCTCGACCATGAACAGAGCCAGGAGGTAAAGTCCACAAGAAATTCCCAAATCCAACCAATCCCGAGAGAAAGAAAAAAAAAAAGGCAGATCATCTGCTACAGCGTTGTCCTACCACTCACCTATCTGTCCTAATTACATATTTAAAACCTTAATCTTTTGAGATCAGTATATTCAGTATAAAATGCTATTTTTACCAGTTACTATGTCTATTGCTTTCTACATTGAATGGAAACACTCAACTGTAATAACACAGCAAGTGCTAAAACAGAATACTAAGAGATACATTTCATATCGCATATGATAATTATGCCAGTACTGGACTTCTCTGAAAATTAGCTGTATGTTCAAAAAAAAAAAAAAAAAAAAAAAGTGATGTTCTGCAGTGTGCCTAAATGTATTCCTTCACACACATGCAGTAAATGGCACTATACCACAAGTTTAATTTCATACTCAGTTGTGACAGCGTGTACTGTCCTAACATTACAAGGGTGTCATATCACTACTGCTATTATGTTTTGCTGTTATGTTATGATGTCACATGGAAGTGAAATTTTTTTTAACATTTTACTAAATTATCGCTTTCAATCAATTACATAGGTACACATATACTAATACAAATTGATTAATAATACTTTCAAGCATTTCTAAAAAAAATTAATTTTAATAAAAAATAAATAATTTCCCTCCAAAGGGACAAAGGCCTAAACATAGGGACATACTTTAAATATTGCTCTTATAAGCTTAGAAAGTTGCTAGAGTAACAGGATTTGTTTTAACATGTTTTCCGAAGAATTTGAAGTCTGAAACTCAATTTGTATGTCATTATTTAGTGACTTCAATCCTCAGATCATCCCAGTGATTTGCCAAAATAAAATACAAATTTTATGAGGAGCAGACCAAAAATATGAGCCAAAAATCTGGACATTCTGTGAAAATCTGTATAGTTAAGAGGTATGACTGCGACACAAGACCAAATATCCAAGCTGCGCACCAAGACTGTTTTCTCAGTTTTTTTATCACTGTTATAATCAATAAAAGAGAAATTACTAATTGTATACTCAAATTCCTATTTATGTTGGCCATTAAATCGCTGAATCCAACATCCATACCTTAATTTAAATTTTAAATTTTTATTTCAATTTATTTTTTTTTAACTGCGGTGGTGGTGCTGCGGTAGCGTTGTCGCCTCACAGTAAGACGTTGTCCTGTTCGATTCTCAGCTAGAGCGTCTTCTGTGTGGAGGAGAAATGCGTGAATGGGAGTACCTTCGTTGAAGGTTGTGCGTCAGAGCTGGCAACTCGACACGTAAAAATCTACTGCCAATCATTAGCGGACCGGAGTTCCGCTGTGGCAACCCCTAACTGGGAAAAGCCGAAAGACACAACATTCCAGTTTATGCTTTAGTCACTGGTTCACACAGCCTACTAGACGAAGAGTTGGTGGTACTGTAAAATAATTTGGCAGTCACTCATTTCTATCCTCCTCTACCCAGTTCTTCCAGCTTGGGTTACAGTTGGGGATTCTTCTCATGTCATTGTAGAAAGCTTGGATCTGAGCCATTCAACAAACAGCTTCTTAAGCAGTTTGGACATCTCATCAGTAATTTCAAGTCATAACATTAACATGCGAGATAAACAACAAAGTGTCCTAATCAAAAAGGTTGAACATGTTCATACATGGATCCAAAGCAGTCCAAAGTCCTACACCTTTTCTCATCTGTTTTGGTGGTAGTGGTGGGGTGTCACTGGGTTCTAGCTGTCACAGCAATGATACAGTCAAGTAACAAGGTTCTAGACCCAGCAGTCCCAATTCTTAAGAGGCCAGAGGATCCTAGTCTCGTCTCCTAGGTAATGACACCATAGCTTGAGGCTCTGTCTCCCTGGTAACAACAGCCACAATCTTTATTCCAAGATGAGAGAAGTGACCAAATGGTTTCCCACAAGACTCCCTCTAGAGACTGGGGGAGGGTTGGCCATACCCATCATTTGAAGTATGGCCATACCCATCATTTGAAGTATCTTCCTAAATTTGGGGATCATATGAAGGGAATTGTGGAATCCCCTGTGTATCTATCGTCAGTGCCTGATATGGGACAGTCCCAATGGGGGTGTTGACGATTCTCTTCATACACAGCCTCTTCTCACCCATCAGCAGGGAACTTTCAGGAGGAAAAGGCAGAAGTAAAATCATAACCAGACACTTTCAAAGCTCCCACTGTTGCCGCGGAACCATCTCCTTCATTGGAACAAATACTAGGAAGGACAAGGAACACGTGTAAGATGGTCTTGGATCAAAGCCAGGGTTTTTTTCAGATGTCAGGCAGGACCATGCAAAGAAGTATTTAACATAATCATTGCTATTGATGCTATCATGCTGGGGCCAAGGGCATAAAAGGACCAGGTCTGAATTCCCTTCAACTCCTAAGCAAATAACCTCAAACATTATGGCACCAAGGGACTGTCCCCAACTCACAATAATGAAAGGTCCTGTGTCACCAAGGTTGTTACTAAAGGCTTCAGGACTACGGGCTTAAAAGCCTAAAACAAATTAGACCTGTAAAACAATACCAAACGTACAAACACTCGTGACAATGTCGAAAGACTGAATCAGACACTGGAGAGTGAGGTGGTACTTGGCATCAATGGGCCTACTGCCAACACCACTAACACCAAAGGCAGTGCCAGGAAGCTTATTGTCTAGGCTTTGTGGCCGCCTGACTGTAATCAACGTATATAGCACACTTCATTTGTTTACTCTGGGTGTCATTTTGGTGACTTCACTCTTGCTCAATCTTATTTGCTACCTTGTAGCCTATATGATATTGATTATTCATCTAGGATCTTTCTTATTTTTCGTTCAGCAATATCTCCATCATTCAGTGATGTTTATTTAAGGGACCCAGATCAAATGTCAATCACTATGGATCAGATTATGGAGAGTGAATTGTTTCACTGTTTGTTGTGATGTATCTTGGTCTTACTTTCTTACTTCAATACCTGAATTTTTTGACTTGTCACCAAGACTTGGATGTAAGTTTCACTCTTCTATGGCTTTCAAAGCTATATTTTACTTAAATTGAACAGTTTCCAAATGGATAATTAATTTACTGCCCAAATGAATCTTACTGTCAGCCAGGCTGCAGAGAAGAGAGGACTTTGTTAATATTTTTGATGCTGAAGTTTATATTGCTAGACGAGAGTCTTAGAACTTTGCCATCTTTCCCTTTCAGCAGTCACTTCTGGTAATACCTGCCCTTTTCACACCACCTTCTCCTAGCTTCTGAATTCTCAGAACCAAATGTAATCATTAAACTTCACTGTGTTTTTGGCTGTTATTGGGGGGGGGTCATGCTGCATATTTTTACCCATGTGTACTCGTGCATTCTGCTTTGTGGTCAGGGTCTGTCTTTGGATCTCTACTGCTTCTGTCGAACAGACTTTGCAGTGAAGACAGGATAAATACTGACCTGTTCAGTTCACACATTTATCATTGTTATGGTCTCTTGCCTGATTGTTTACTCATTTTCTTGCCAAATTAAGGACTGCATTTATTTATTGGGGGAGTGGAATGATACAGGACCCCTTGCCATATGGCCCAGGAAGTAGTTGAAAAGGCAAAACAATTACGGACATTCATAGCAGACATACAAACCCAGTAAGTGATAATTGAGTAGTAAGACCCTCCTCCTCTCTCTCAGCCATGACGTGTAGACAATAACAGTCACATATAAATACAATTAACTGTGAATGATAAAAAACAAACAAAAAGTTAAGCATATTGCGTGTGTGATTGTATATAATATATATCTATATATATATATATATAATATCTATCTATATATATATATATATATATCTATATATATATATGTGTGTGTGTGTGTGTATGTGCATTCATATATACACACACACACACACACACGCACCTTTTTTCACAAACTGTTGCCATTCTTAAGCGTCAATATTGATCAGCTTATACATGCTGAAAGTGTGTGGTAAAAGCAATCTAACCAACATATCTAATAGTTGCATTTATGTTTTTGACATGGGTAAGACTTCAGTTTGTTTTTTTTAGAAGAGAAGCACATTGTCAGCGCAGTTATTTCAGCATGCTAGAGTGTTTACTGTCCTGCCTTTTTATTTTCTAATTACATCAATATTAATTAATTACCTAACTAAATGCAGGCTGGATCTAATGTTTACTGCAAAATGCTGATTTTGGTCATGGTAACACTGTTCAGCTGGCAGTGCTTCCATCAGTAGGTAATTTTAAAAATTGTTTCCACATTCTGCTCGAGTTGATTTTGGATCGTTTAGTATGGTGCTGGAGTTCTGTTTTTGCCACGTGTTGGATCATTACTATTCCAAAATTCTTCCTAGTCTGGATTTCTTCTACCCTCTAAAATCTTGTAGGGTTCATTGTGCAAACTGCTCTAAGGAAACAGAACTTGAAAACAAACGAACCGAAGGAGGTGATCTGGAAGCGGTGGAAATTCTCCAGCAATGCTGCTCATCATTCCAGTTCTCTTGAGCTTAAAAGAAACTAGAATCGATATCAAATAAATCTGTTTATAGTTGTAATCATTAGCAATTCCATCTTGGCCATCAAAATGCTCTGTGGCAAAAACTCTACTTGAACATTCCTGAAAGTCTTCACTTTACAATCAACGATACAAATAACAGACCTTCAAATCCAGTGGAGTCTGACGACATACTTCTAAAGCTTATAAGTGTACTCTTGTATTCCACCATCACACTCTTCCCTCTTTTATTTCTCTGTAGAATGGACTAGCTAATTGGGAACTGACTTTTCTCTTGTTTCAATTTCGCCAGTTCTTCAGCTTTAGTTTAAGCATCAAAATACCTATAAAAACATCAGCGTTTTGCCTTCTCCAACCTCATTTCTTCAAGACGCCTGTTAGCTATACTTCATAGGTGCATAGGTGATTCCTAGGCTAATGGCACAACAGCCTTTACAAGCCTAGCCAGTAACACTCATGATATGGCAACATTATATCTTAATTCCCTAGATATAGGATGGGGTATTATTAGAGTAGTGGGTCTTTTGGTATTGAAGACCAAAGTCATTTTAGACTGCTTCTGTCCATAACGGACATGGGTAATACCTCAGAAGTGAATTTACAGTTCCCCATCCATTTATCCAAATTCTTTTTAAAAAGAGTGAAGAACGTGCTTTGCTTCATGAAGATGGGAAGTTTATTCCATTGATGAGGTAGCCTTTGGGATATGAAGCTGTCTCTCCAGCAAGTTCTGTTAGACTTACAAATAAGGTTTAGGTCCATGGAACATGTAACCTTCATATAATTTTTTCCTGCGAATATGTAACGTTTTCATCAGAGAATGCCTTGTAGGTCAGGCATAATTCAGCTCTCAGTAAACTATATGAGATGGAGAAAAGGGATAGGGCCTTTAGTCAGTCTGTATAAGACATGTATCTTACGCTTTATACTTTTAGTGAGAAACCTCTGGGGTCACTCCATTTAGTGTAAGTACCTGATTAGATACATGCAGAAGGGAGCATTGTACTCAATTATGGGCCTGATGAGGGCAGAGTACAATAGCACTATGAATTCCTTTGATCTTGATGCCATGACTTTACTTATAAGTTGAGCAACACAGAAGGATTTCCTTACTACCGTAGCTACATGGTGGTCAGAGTTTAGGTTACTATCTGTGTTCCTAGGTCCCATATATTATAATTTGCAGGGATATCTGATTTACTGAATGGTATGATTATGCATTTTTTAGCATTTAGTCTCAGACCATGGCTTTGGCACCAGTCATTTGTCATTTTCTGGCCTGTTTGTAGGATGTCAGCATTGTTTGGGGGATTCAATGATTTCTCCCAGCTTACAGTAGTCAGCGAACTTGGGGAGGCAGGGGTCTCCAACATTGGTCATTACCTCACAGAAGTATATACCAAACAGCAGGGGTCTCAACATTGAGCCCTGTGGGACATTGCTAGTAACAGTTTTTTTAATGGAAGTGGATTCATCTATCCAGACAACTTGTGTCCCATCAGTAAAGCCAGTTCATGGAGGGGTAGTTGAAGTCACCCATAAGTATGATGTTAAGATGAATGTTAAGAGAGTCCAGTAGGTTTAGATAGGAGATGTGGTTTTCCAGACTCGTGTCAGGGGATCTGTAGCTAGCAAGGATATGATAGGGAGTCACACCCTATGGTTAGTTGGACATGGAGAAGCTCATATGAGTCATGTTGTTGGACCAGTCTAGCAGTGTACTTGTCTTTTATGAACACTGAGACACCTCCTGCCTTTGTTACATCTTGAGCAGAGGGCGACTGAAATTTCTTTGATAGACTGGGTGCTTTCATGGTTTTTCAGTCATGTTTCTGCGACCTCAAATATGTTTGCATTCTCCAGGGTGAGGAGTGCTTCCAGGGAGAGCAATTTTTTATTTAAATTCCTAGCACTGAGTAGCAGTACCTTTAGGTCACCATGAATGATTTATTTTATGTTGGAGGGTTTAACAACTTGGCACAGACTAAAAAGGCACGATGGGGATAGATAAAGTTTTGTCAATATCTGGAAGCCAAGCGGTGAGAAGTCTAAACCATCTCTGGCAAAGCATCATGGTTTGTAGATCATGTCTCCCCAGGCTGACAGATACTGGATCCCCTTGTTGATACTTCGGTCTTCATATCCAGCCTTTCCCTTTTTACTGGATTATTCCCACAAAATTAACAGGTGTAGCTATTATCCCATTCCTGGAATTCCCTAACCCCATTCAACCTGACCAGCTTAGATCCAGTGCTATGCTGTCCCCAGTACTAAATTCTAGAAAAAAAGGTTCAATAAGCAGGCTTTTGCAGTTCGTGAAACCTTCTAGAGTACCTTTTTCACCATGGTTACAACATCTCTTCAGCTCTCTAGTCAGCAAACAGCACTATCTATTTTAATTAAGAGAAAGGATTTCTTACTGCTGCAATCTTTGCGGCCCTAAAAGCCTCTGAATATTTAGATTGTGATCTCCTTACTTAGCAGTTATCTCAAATACATTGTAACATTTTAGGTCATATTTTGTAACTCTGTTTCCTCTAGAGTTTACTTTACTTTCAGGTTTATCTCAGGGTTCAATTCTAGGTCCTACTGTATTCTTTTTATTTGCTAATTCTTTCCCTCAATACCATGATAAATTTAACATAGTTCTTTACATTTATGACCTCCTTTTAATTAACTTCTCAAAGGTTTTCAAAGCACTCAAGAACAACATTCAAGAGGGTTTTAATAAGGTTTTCAATGGTTTGTTCAGCTCACAGTAAACACACTCAAAACTAAATCTATTGTATTAGGCACTCCCCAAGACCAAATAGGTGCACAGACTTAAATACTACCCATCAAACCAATAACATAAAACATGTTTTTTGCATTTAAAAACCTAGATATTTTTTATCTCAGCATCACATTTATTAAACACACTGAAGTCATCATCTCTAAACTTCTTCCATTTTAAGCTTTCTAACAGGATTGCTTACCTCCATTCATTTGACAATTGGTACTGCAGTGATAAAAAACATTCTTGCCCTAAAACCAAATGATTGCCTTCCTATCATTGGTTCATGTACATAACTCTAGAAACTGCTGAATACAATTCTTCATGTTATGCACTTCTTATGTACTCTCTACATAATCTGTGCTGCTATTATCTGAGAAGGCCTCTCTGCTATTCCTTTTTTTGTTTGTTTCCGATACCCCTACACAGCTGTATATGAATGTGTCTAAATTCTAAAATTCATCGACAATGAATCCACTTTGTATCTGTAATTCTGATAAATTATCAATGCAAAGCAAAAAAGAGAGACCAGCAGCTGTAGCATCAGTATCCTTTATTAGACTAGTAGTCAAAACTACATTATGTAGTTTTGACTACTAGCCTAATAAAGGATACTGATGCTACAGCTGCTGGTCTCTCTTTTTTGCTTTGCATTTTGCTTTGAGTTGAGTCCTTGCAGCTGCCATACTTGCAGAGTCTTTTTGTGGCTGAAATTATCAATGCAACAAAACATCAGACTATATACTGCTTTTGCTACTATTCATGTATAAGCTTATTCTGTTATGTTAATCTACTAGAAAATGATTGTGACCACCATTTGTGTACTTCTGTCTTGTTCATATTGATGTATGCAGCTTTGTCCATAAGCCTCTGCTGAAATGGAGTTTGTTTTGGCTGATCCATTTGGAATACCATGGTAAACAAACAAAAACAACCTGTGACCTCTTCAACAAACCATTTTGACTTCTTTCAACTAACAATACCCTTCCTATTAAATTAAAACCCTCTCTGCTTTGTGCTTCATCTAACTACAAACAACTTCTCATCTTTTTCCCCTCCCATTGTTCACCTCCACACTTTTTGCCCTCCCGTTGTTCACCTCCACACTTCTGCCCTCCATTGTTCACCTCCACACTTTTTTTTGCCCTCCTGTTGTTCACCTCCACACTTCTGCCCTCCATTGTTCACCTCCACACTTCTGCCCTCCATTGTTAACTTCCACACTTTTTTTTGCCCTCCTGTTGTTCACCTCCACACTTCTGCCCTCCATTGTAAACCTCCACACTTCTGCCCTCCATTGTTCACCTCCACACTTTTTTTGCCCTCCCTTAGTTCACCTCCTCTCTTTCCTATACTCCCCTTACTCATTATGTAACTAATTGCAATACTGCTTATCTAATAAAGACCACCTTTCATACTAAGCTGCAGTGAACAAAATTAGTTCCTGCCTTATGCAACAGTTTTCCTGAAAACATTTGTCCCTCTCCCACCATCTCCTTGTTCAAAGTCTGCATTGAAAGCAGAATACTTTGATGAGATTCAGTGCTTTGATAAAGCACTTTAGATGATGCTACATTACTACTTTGTTACTGCTACGTTACTACTCTGTTACTGCTGCTTCTACTACTCCCTTACTCCACTTCATATACTTTAAGTAGCTTCTTTCACTAATCACCTTGACAATTATGTATGCAACAGTACATAATGTACATATTTATACAACACTCTCTAATTAGTAGTTTTATTCCCACTTTGCTTTATTTTATTGAACTATATATATATATATATATATATATATATATACATGCACTGTTCCAGTTTGCACAGCTATTTTTTAATCATTTGTAATTTTTGTTTTTCATTTTTTTAATGTATCATGGTCTGGGTCACGGCTAAAAAAAGTTCAAGTTACCAGTTAACCCATCTGATTAACAAAAGTATAAATAACTAAAAAGCAATGTCAGTCAAACTGCAAGATATTTTGTCAGCAGGTCTAGAGACTGTATGTTGCTAATGCAGCGAGTCCCCGACACTTCAATTAATACTAAATCAACTCTTTCGTGTGGATTCTTTGTTCATGAATACAAAAATAAGGCTCATTTATTTTTAAAAAATTTCCAGGTACATGCATGGCCCCTGTTGTGGATGGTTGTGAAATATGTGATTTCTGTACTCTGTTTAGGTACTTACTTACTTCTTCCATCAGGCTATTGAAAAGGAACAACCAACCTACAGCTGGGTGGGGGTTCCTGTTGAAATTCTGAGGACTGTAACTGCAAGCCTTAGAAATTCAACGCTGAAAGTGCAAATATAGGGAATACAGACTAATTGCAGGGCTACTGTAATGAAGTGATGCTCTGAATAAGGATTTAGATATCTGGAGACAGTAAGTTATATCATTAAGCCCCTAAATGTTTAAATCTGTGCCAGTAGCAGTTAAACAAGGACTGGTACCATATTTTCAGGTTAAGGACCGCATCTGACATGTAGAATTCCTGGTAGACTGTGTGTCTGTCTGTGTATGTATGTGTGTGTGTGTGTGTGTGTGTGTGTGTGTGTGTGCGTGCTCAAAAGTGGAAAGATTATATGCAAGGAGTTGTCAATGAAGTCAGCAAGGGCTACTTCTAAGGGCAAAAGTCTATGAGAATTAGTTATATTTTTTTGAATAACTTTTGCTCCCTTGCCTGGTGACCATAAATCCTCCCCTCAGTCAGATTAACACTGGCCAAAGGATGGGGGGAGTGGGCTAATCATCCAGGCAGCTGTAAGGGTACTTTCTGCTCTTGCTGGCATCGCAGTACTAACAGCTTCTTCAATTATTATGGCCAAACTCCACTTCTGATGATGTGAACTCCTGCATTACTGCAACGGTCCCTATCCATATATGTGGCTGCAGGGGATATCAGCACCAGATGGGCAGCTAAGGTCATCTTCTCAGCATTGGCTCTCCACATTATGTTGGGCCTACACTCTCCAGTCAAGGCACTGTTATTAAGACTAGTGGCACAAGCCACATAGGAGTCACCATCCCTACCCGCAACAATGGGCACTCCATCCTCTCTGCCTATGCTGTCATGTGGCTGTGCCACTAATGGAACTTGGGTAGGCCTGGGCTATAGTGCGGGCTTTATCTCTCTATGCCAGTGGTATATAGCTTAGCATTAGCTATAGTGAAAACCCCTAAATCATGAGTCTTAGTGATTTTTAGAATCACTGCAGACATGGGCATCAAACACATACACCAGTGTGCAGCTCCCTGCTGCTGCAACAGAAACACTGCCCAAACCTGTTTTAAACAACCTCCACCAAGGATGCCATAGACAGAAAACAAATGGAATGGGTATTCTGGACTGTTAAGCTGTGTCTTTCTGTATGTATAATAACTTCATTCCGTGGTCCACATCAGACAAGAGAACATGAACAATTATATAGTGAATAAGCCGGAAATCATCATGAATGGTCACAACCCAAGACAATAAAACCCCATAATTACTGATTAACTCATTCCCTCCAGTACACCTCTTTTGAGTGTGTACTTTTAACTTCCAGTGGGTGTGGCTTGAGCCTTTAAAAAATGAAGTTAGTGTTACAGTTCAAACAAATATTCATCTCTCTGTAACCACCGGTTACTAGAAAACTGTAAACGGTGAACTGTCCAGGATATTCATTGGTTCATAGGTATAGGTTCACAGGTAAGTACTAGGCTATCTGCCCAAGGGCATTTATAAGCCTAGCCAGAATGTATTGGCTTTCGCCACCCCCTTAGATTAGTTCCCTGTGCCTGCTGTCCAGCAGAGCCATTAGTTCCCTGCGCCACTGTCCAGCAGAGCCACTGCAGTGATCCCCGGGGTAATAAATAAATAAAATGCAGAACTATAGGTTCACAGATAAATTAATCTTTACATTAGTGGATTTCACTCAGTTCTATGCTTTAAACTGCATTTCATAAGCCAAAATAAAGGTCGTGACTATTAATTTTGTAATGTTGTACATCTCAGTAACCATTCAAGCAAGACACATACTGCCAGCAGGATTTTCTTCATAGAGCTGAGAGATTTCATATAAGACTATGCAGTTCTGTCTGCGTAACCTGAAAGCCGAGATATTTAGAGAAATATGAAAATTTTCACAATGCAAATAAACAGTATACAAATAATATTCAAAATCTCTTTAGCTGCATAAGACAGCCGTCAAGTATCAATACAATTGTGCATGCTTTCAGACAAAATATTCGGATACCTTGTATGTAGCATAGTTTTGAAATTATTAATGCAAATATGAACAAGAAATATTTGATGCCTAGAGGCGTCAGTAGGAGGTAACTACAGAAATGCCTGGAGGTGCACTCAGCTGTAATAACTTCATGTCTTTAAATAAAAATCTAAAAGTAACACTGATCTATTGTTCAAGATGGCACAAAACATATTAATCTATTACGAGTGTCTGAACACTGACTGGGCACATTTATATTAAACACTCTTCATGCCTATCTTTATTTCACCTACCTTGGGTCTTTCTGAACACTGTCTATGGAAGGGGATCTTGTTGTACCATCATCAACCGTCGTTCCTTGTTGGAGCCTGTTGTAACTGGAGTCTGATGGTCGATACAGCATTGATCTGTAGGGTTCGTTAAAGTTGGCTGCTGTATTTGAAGCATAATTATTTCTTTGGTACGTTACAGCACTGCGCTGACTTGAAGTCCTCTGTAGATTTCCAACACCTAACAGAAAACAGTGGTTTTAGTCTCAGATGGCTTCTCCTAACAAATTCATTTAGATGTGTACAAAGTATATGAAGCACATGCTAGACAAGGTGAATGCAATGTTAATTTTTTATAGGTCCATAGATTAGTACTAGGATAACTGCCCTTGTGGGCCATTAAGGCTAACCAATTACCCCATGTAAGACTCAAACCTTCCATCTTGTGTCTGTAAGGTCATTATACAAACTTTTACAAAATTTCATCTAGCATGCCTTCACAAACAGTAATCAAGTGTGTCAAACACTGAATGCTCATAAGCGCAAAGAAAGAATGATCATTTTTAATTTAATCTAAAATGATCAAAAACAGAAAAACTAATTTTTTTGCTGGGGGGGGCAATCCCCACAACCCTTGCTAATTATATATACACCATTTCTAAGATCTCAACAGCAGGGTTAAGGGCAAATTCCGTGACCTCACTGTACATAATTCTCATACAAAAGCCCACCTGCAAAAATCCACAGGAAAACAAAACATTTACTCACATGAGTGTTCACTCTGACTTACAGCTTCAAAAAGTGTTCATTATTTAGACATGCAACCCAGCAATCACACACTGCATGTTCAATGATATTTACTTATTTATTTATTTTATTTTACATTTGCTAACCGGGATTGTCTGACTGAGTAAAAGCCCTTTTTCAGCAGAGGCCCGGGGAGAAAAGCTCCAAAACATAGTTACAAAAATATAACTGTTACAAACGCAGTTAATATTATAATCATTCATAATAAAACTTGTAGAACAGTTATCATACATATACCTATAAAAATGTTATGAAGAATACTGCAGCAGAAGGAAAGGAGATAGTGTTAGGTAAAAATGATGAAGTAGACTAGTTTAAGTTGTAAATGTTTTGGTACAGAGGAGTAGAAATGATGGTAAGACAGAAGTTAACATTTGTTATTTACTGAAGGTATATTCAAGGAGGCTGAGAACCTTGAAATCATATCCAGTAACAAAGAGGCACAGCACGACCATCCATGTAAAACAAGGTTTATTGCTTCAAGCTTTCAAGTTGAAACTCTTTTTCAAGAATAAATCAGTACATTAAAACCACAGAATAAATATAGAACATCAGCCAATCACATAGCATATCTCAAACACATTATATAACTATACAATTTACATAATTAATATAGTTGATTAAGCCTAGTTCACTAAAAACTTCATTAAAAACAATGGTCAACTTAACAAATTTCATTACTGCCTATAAAGCTCCACAAATCATGAGAGAAATTACCAATATAAATGATTCAACAAAAAAGCCTAAAAATGCAAAATAACACAAATGTTTAATAATGGGCAGGAGCTGATAACCAAGGAAAGGCACTCTACTCTAATGCATGTTTAGGAGATCAGATAACCTGTGCGTGTACATCTTGGTTAAAATGAGATCATTAGGTAAAATAACATTTACAGAAATGCTACCACCGAAAGAAAATAATTTGGTAGAACACTACATTTTAATAAAATGTGTCTGTGATCAAATGTTGTGATGAGAACAGTACTGACAAAAGTCATGGAGTTCAGGAGTCAAGTAGGCATCCCGGCTGGCATTACATTTTTGTTACGGTGTGGATAAGGTTTACACAGCACAGCCATGGTCAGAGATTTAAGATTAGGGGGTTATGGGATGTTAACATCTTGTATATGAGGTCTATCACAATAGCACTGTGGATAATTTTGTGCTTGTGAAAAATGCACCTTTCAACGAAACCTCCAATATTTGTCTTTGTGACTATCCAGACTAGATTAAGCAGTTTTTGATTAATTTTATTTCAAGGAGATAACACAAACATTTACACAGAGCCATAGGTATGCAAAAAAAAAGTGTGTGGGGTTTACACCACGATTTCTAAATTTGTGACTCTGTCCTATATAACTCTAGCATTATGCAACACCAGGCAAAGCAGAAAGCCTATGGGAAAACAGCCAATCTGACATGTTTGCCAATAACTTGCTATGCATGCCCTATAGGCAAATAAAAAAATGAGAAACAGATGCATCTGTGTGTGTGAGCATGTACGAGCGTGCGTGTAAACCAAGTAAACAGATGGCAGTGATTAGAAATTCTGTCACATACCAAATCTTTTAGAGAGAACATATAGAACACAAGATTCCTGCATCTGCTCACTGCTGACAAGGTTACTGCTACTCACAGCACTGCAACAATGACATACTTGGGGGAACGCCATGACAGGAATATAGGAGAACTGTACAACAGTAAAGCAAGTCACTGTAATGCCTGACAGGCTTCTGAAACAGACATAATATAGTCAAGAATGGAAATTTCTCAGACAGAATATGCTCAGATATCTACACACAGTCAAACATGCAGATCTCTGAAAATATTAGTACACAAGCATACTGAAAAGCTACGTTTAAAAAGAGGCTTAACACACACACACACACACACACACACACACACACACACACACACACAGAAAAAAAAAAACGGTTTTGCAGTCCTGAAGAAACAAAGTAAGTGATGTGCACTATGGGGCAACAAAATGTCTTTTTTTTTACTCTTCTTGTAGAAGCACAATTCTCATGTCCAAACTGTATTTCATGGAAAGGACACTTTATAATTCTTATATGTATTTCTTACTTTCATGTTATTATTAGTCTAAGACACTCCTTATTTTTCTCATTAGCTTCTGGGCTTTTTCAGGTCACTCGTTTTCCTTTCTAATAATGGAAAATGTTTCCTTGGCATGTTCTTTTTATGCCTTTGCTATCAGTAGAATGAGAAACACAGTCTCCTCTGGCTTGATGACTTGCCCTTTGCTGGGCAAACTTTTATTTATTTATGTTTAACCTGTTCTGCATGCAAAAATGCCTTTGATCCTCTGGAAAAACATATTCTAAATACAGCAACTTAAACCTGATACCTGCTTCTTGACATCACCTGACTGCACAGATAAACTCGTTTCACTTCTACCTAGTTTTTAATATTTTCCCTTTTTCCAGTTTTGTTAGGATCACCTCTTTCTGAAGGTGTGACTGCATCTTTACTAAAACAGGTCTTGGCTGCTTTCTCATGGCCAGGTTTGGAGCATACACGATGTGCCCTTCCAATTTAAAAAAAAAAAAAAAAAAAAAAAAACTGCTGTGGAGTACCAGTCCAACTGCTTATTTATAATTTCATAAAATTAATGTAATTTATTCTTCCATCTTCTCTGGTACAGCAGAAAATCTCACATCTCCTCTGTGTACTCTGTCTTCTAACTGTTATTTTTTGAAATAGTTCTTACTGAGAATTATAATATTCATCCAGTCTAATTCATTTCAACCACTGATTTCTGCAATTTTATCATCTCATCTATATAACTACATAAAGCTTCTTCTATTCTTTATAGCCTATTGTCATTTGAATTTATAAATTATCCCCGGAGTCTCACTTATTTTAAACATACATGAACACATTTGCCTTTTTTCTCCTCTATTAATGGAAGCCATCTCCTGTACCTAAGCTGAAACCTGAAAAGCTTTTTGCTGAACATCTGCAAGGCTCTTTCTCACCAGAGTTTTTTTTTTCTCCTTCTTTAGTTGATATTCTGTTACTATCTCCAGATTTCTTCTTTGATAACATCCAGGCAGTACAGCAACTAAATATTAACTGAACTTCCCCCAAATTGTCAACTTTTACATGCTATTTTTAAAAGTTTTTGTTTTCGCACTGGGAGAGCTCTAATTAGCCAGGTGATCAGTGTGTAGCCTTACTGAAAGTTTCATTGAGTTGTTTCTCGAGTGTCTGTACTGAAGCAAAAAGTCAAGGAAAATGTGACGTGGATTCAAACAGAAACAAGTAAAAGCAACCATAAACAAGATCAGCCTTTTAGTCATTATTGGGTGCATGTAAGCTGCTACAAAGAAACATATATTTGAAAGAACTATCATGAAATATATGCTGGAGTAATAGGTTTTATCAGAATAACCGCTTTATCAATTCTTCCATCCATCCTCAACCCCTTTTCTCATGTTTTGCACATGGGATCAGGGTGTCACTTCAACAGCGACAATCATGTACAGTAAATGTTCACACATCTAGGTGGCTAGCCATGTGCGGCTGTTCTATAATACACACACACACACACACACACACACACACACACACACACACACACACACACACACACACACGCACCTACTTCCAATTTAGTGTCCAATGTACCTACTGCATGTCTTTGAACTGTGGGAGGAAACCACAGCACTCAGAGAAAACTCATGTGAGAACAGGGAGGAAATGCAGGCTTGGCATATTAACATGTAAAGTAAACGGACTTACAGGTAAAGACAAAAAAAATCAAAGATCACTGGGTGCAAACAGAAATGTTAAAAGGGATACAGTTGGATAAAAATGAGCAAGCAAATTTGACAAAAAGGAGTTCAGGATGGCCATTCAACATAGTTATCAGAAAAAAAAGGGAAAAGGGGAATAAATACACTGACTGCAAGGACACCAGTAGTGAGAGAAAAGGGAAAAATGACAATCACAGATTTGTGGTATTAACATAATGTTAGGGAAGGATGATTAAGCTGGCATACATTTATATTGCATCTAAAACTACTACTACTTTTAAGCATAAAGGGACAATCCCAGAGTCTAAAATTCTGACCCAAAGAAACTTGCCCTGATACCTCCCAGCTGTCACCACCAACTTACCACATCATCAGCCCTACTCCTGGTTTCAATTTACATTATGCAGCCCTGTTTTCATTCCACCAAGTGAACACAATTAACAATATTCAGTTCCTGTCAAAGCTTCCAGTCCCCGATCACTAGGAAACAAGCTTATTACGTTTTTGTGCGTTTCTGGTGGGGGTGGTTCACAAAGCTGCTTATTTTTTACTTTTTATTATCTTTCAACAGCTTAATTGTGCAGCTCTTTATTTCCTTTATTTTTCTGCACAGTGTAACTGCAAGCACTATAGTCAAAAGAATACAGTTTAGTGAATTCATACCAAATCTTAAGTCTATTGACCTTACTTAGTAATAAAGCAATCTCAGAATTAGTATGTTTAACTATCACAGGTTGCCGTACGGTACAGCTCCCATTGTGACAGCAAGTTTTGGATGTCATTGTTTAAAATTAACGTGTTACTTGTATCACGCACTTTTTTTTACAGCGGGTCAGAAAACCATTACACTTGTCTACTACTATTCAGAGATCAAAAAATAAAACATGAAAAGAAGAAGACTGCTACTATTACTGTTCGAAACTTGCATCATTCTGATGCTTTTTGCAGACCAAGTGGCAGTCATGCATATCATAGCAATTATCTAGCATTCAGAAATCTGCACAAAATATAAGATGCACAGAAAACTCGGTTTACTATTAGAATTTCAAAGTGAACTCCGTCGACTGTACTGTTGTCAAACACGGAAGTTCGAAAACGGTAATATCGAAGACCAAAAACCAACATGGGAACGGTTTTAACATAGGTCGAGATAGGTATTCAGTGTTATTCCGAACTACAAACCTCTCCCCTATCTCGACCAATGTTAAAACCCATTCTTAGGTTGGTTTTTGGTCTTCGATATTCTAAATTCTAATAGTAAACCAAAAACTCTGTTTACTAACATATTACCTGCTCATATGGTTTCCTGCAAAGTTGTAGCAATTGAGGTCATAAAATTCCTGAAAGGCTACTTTTCTCGGAGGATAAAAAGCACAGGCGAAAATAAAGAACAACTCAGTGAGAGATGTCGTGAGTACAACTGCAATTTAAGATGAAATTTGGCTAAGACCATTGAAACTTCCTGTAAGTACCCCTCCCCCAACCTCTTCAGCCAAAGCTGGGACATGCACAGAAAACCAGACTAAAAATATGAACAAAGACCAGAATCAAGACAAACAATCTTTGGGACTGTCCCTTTAAGAGAATTTTAGGAGAAATAATCAGCTTTCAGCAGGTAATAGTACTTGGAGCCTGCTCTGCAATGGTGAGGAAGCATCAGGGGGACCATGAAGATGAATACGAGAAAATATTTGATGTGGAAAATGTGCATTCAGGAGCAGGAACTCAGAATTTATACATTATCCCTCAAAATACAACTGGGTTAGACTGGATAGAAATTAAATTTCAGAGGAGAAGATGTATTTAAACAAAAGCTCGAGACCCATCCAATAACTACATCAGATCACGAACCAATAAAAACAAAGATAGATGTAGGGTAATGAAGCAAATATGCAACATTAGTGCTTTCCTATTTACTTATTTTATATTTGTTAATTGGGATAGTCCAAATGAGCAAAGCCCATTTTCAGCAGAGGTCCAGGGAGAAAAGCTCTAAAGGTTTTACTTAAGCAATTATACACAAGACAAATTCTAAAATTTTATATAACACGTTTGAAATAAAAAAGAAAATTAAAATAAGCACATGGTAGGCAAAACGTTAGTAATTTGAAACAACGAACAAGATTTAGATAGTGCAGAGGATATTGTAGGAAGAAAGAGATAGAATTATAAGGCCATTATGGTTATGGAATAAGAAGCCACGGAAAATGAAAGGATAAAAGTAAGAGAGTGTTAAATCTGGAGCACAGCATGGACATAGCCATTGGGATAGGAAATATTGCCTTAGTTCTTGCGTAAAGTTTCATGTATGTTCAACAGAGAGAATTTGTTGAGGGAGTGAGTTCCAGACTTTTGCAATTTTATGGCAGTATAAGGAGTCACCATGAGAGTTATGAGATTTACTTACTTTAAGTAGGACTTTGTCAGCTGACCTAAGGGAGTTAAGGTTTTTGTACAGTTGGACAAGGTTAGTTAGGGCTGGGCAGTGGTCAGGTTTATACATTACTGTGTGGGTTTATTGATAATTGGTTTAGCATGAGTAAGTTTGGGAGTTCTAACCAATTTAATTGTTTGTGGCCAGTACAATGATGTGTTTTTTGGGGAAGGTTAGTTGCAAATCTGGCTATCTTGTTATAGCAGGATTCAAGGTTGTTTATTTCTGCTTTATGAAGGTTTGTAAATATTTGGGAACAATAGAGAAGTGAAAAGAGCAAGTGGGTTCTTGCTGTGGCCAGTCTAGCACGGTCTGAAAGATAGGGTTTTCCTCTGTAGAGTGCAACTAGTCTAATATGGACTTTAACAGTCTGTGCTAAATGTTTGTCAAATTTCAATCCATTACCTATGGTAACCCCAAGAAGGTTCTATTTTAGTGCCATTGGAGGAGAAAATAGAGAGGGTTTGGCTATTGGCAAGTGAGGACGGATTTGAAAAGACCATAAGCTTAGTTTTATCGGGATTTATTATAAGTTGATGGGCTGCTAGATATTTTTCAACGTTGGAAAGGGCAGTCTGGATCTTTTCTGGAAGTGGCTATATTGTTGGTGCAGAGCAGATAAGCGAGGAGTCATCTGCATACTGAATTATTTTGGAAGGATTAGCAGCTGTAGTAAGGTCACTGGTAAAGATTGTAAAGAGTAGAGGTCCTAGAATCGATCCTTGGAGAACTCCTACAGAGATGGGGAGGTGGGGAAAGTTTATTATCCCATTGGGTGGCTTGCTGCCTGTATGAGAGGTAGCTATGGAACCACTTTAGAGCCTAAGGGCAAAGGTTGTTATTGGCAAGTTTTAGGAGGATTTGATGTGATATGGTGTCAAAGGCTTTTGACATGTCAAGAAAGGTAGCAGAGACAAGTTGCTTGTTATTTTTGAGGTGATTTATAGAGTTGGTAAAGCTAATGAGGGCTGTACTAGTACTGTGTTTTGGTCTAAAACCATGTTGTGTAACAGCTAGGAGGTTGCTTTTTGGAAGTAATAGATTCATAGGTTGGTACTGGGCTATCTGCCCGAAGGCATATATTAGCCCAGCCATGTTGTGCGGTATTCACCGCCCCTTTAGTAGTTCCCTAGACCCTTGTACTAGCAGCTAGTACCCTTGGCCCCTATCTAGTAGTGCTGTTGGTGTGATCCCCGGTGTGAACTTTCTGTTACCCATCCACTCATCAAGGTTCCTCTTGAAGAGTGACAGTGAGGGGCTCTGTCTTATGTAGATCGGGACCCTGTTCCATACTAAGGAAGTCTCTGCGAAGGGAATCTATCCCTCCAGCATATTCTATTCATTGTTGTGTTGAGGTTTATATCCTTAGAGTGTGTAGCTCGAGTAGATTTGGGTTTGCTAAGATGGAGCATGTTCAACAATTCAGGGTTGGACATGGCTCTGTACGTTAGACAGAGATCGCCTCTGAGAAAGCGGTAAGCAACAGAGAACAGTCTTAGCTTTTTCAATCGTGCTGCATAGGGCAACTGTTTGAGGCCAGTAATCCTCTTGGTTAGGTACCTCTGTGGTCTCTCCAGCTACTGGAGATGTCTAGCCAGTGGCATTCCAATTGGTGCATTGTACTCAATAATGGGTCTGATGAGGGAAGAGTAGAGGGGCACCATTACATCCTTAGATCTTGATGCGAACCCTTTCGTGATCAGATGGGTCACATAGAAGGATTTTCTAACCACTATGGCAACATGGTTAGCAAAGGAAAGCTGACTAATCAATTATTTATTTGTGGACACACTTTTCTAGGATTTTTGCTAAGGGTGAGAGTATGGCTATAGGTCTGTAATTAAATGTGTCTTTAGAAGGACGTCCTTTATGCAGTGGAATGATAGGAGATATTTTCCATATGGTAGGTAGGTAATGTTCAGTAACACAGCAGTTAATTAGGATTGAGATAGGGTATGCAAAAGATGGGGCAGCTAATTTCAGAAACTCACCTAGTAATTGGTCAGCAGTGAGGGTACATGGCTTCAGTTTAGATAGTAAGTCCTGTATATAGCGTGTTTGAATGGGTTCTAGCTTAAACTGGGTTTGTGGTGGACTGAATGGAGTGGAAACAGACAGGAGTGGGGTAGAAGCTTTATCTAATAGGGAGGTTATTGATTTAAAAAAGTAGGAATTAAACTGGGATGCAATAGGGTCAACAGTATTGTTTGTAGTAGGAAATGGGGTACTGGGTTTGCCAGGTTTTAGAAGGAGGTTAACTGATTGTCAGAATTTATGAGGATTTGTTTGATATTTTAATTGGCAAGTTTGAAAATAGTAGGAATTAGTAAGAGGTGCTTGCAAAGGTTAAGGTGCTGCTGAACAAAAGGAAACTTACAAAAGAAGTGCTGCAAATGCAGAGTGCTAAACAGAAAATAAGGAAGTGTTTAGACAATGCACATGATTTCAGAAAGGCTGCTCTTAAGCAATTATTTTTTGATAGTTCCAGAGTGCGACATTTAGCACAGTGACTTCAGCAACAGAAAGTAGAGAGTTTTAGCCAAACTCAGGGAATCTACGATGAGAAAAACAAAGATTCTATACAGATATTTTATGAAAATGTATATAAATCAGAGGAATGGGGAAATCAAGAAAGGCATAAATTATGCAGAGTTTAGAGGAAAATGAGGTTCAACAGTTAAAGCAAGAGAGAGAAACCATCTGAATCTTTATGTATTACACTCCCACTGGGAACCACTCGAGTCCAAACTCAGTTTGTACCTATGTCACGGGGTCCTTGGATGTAGTCTGCACTAATTCTACCAATGTTTTCATAATTTCAAACCATCACAGAACTGCCGAAGTCAACTTTCTTAGGACCTTGGTATATGCTTATGCCAAGTCCAGGAATACCCAGTTGGACTTTTGCCTAATCTGTAACTTCTTCTCCATTACCTGTCTCACTGCATACATCAGGACAGTGGTGCTGCATCCTGATCTGAATACAAACTATACAGCTCTCACCTTACCTTCTACTACTTTCTATATGTGTTTACCCACCACACTCTCCAGCACTTTCATGCAGTGTGAAAAAGAGTTTGATAGCTCTAGACTACCCATGGTTGTGGATGTCCCCTTTCTTCTTATACACTGGCACTAGAATGCATATTCTCCTATCATCTGGAATATGCCTTTTTCTCCACACTACTATGCGTGGCCTTAGATGCCATTTCTCCCTTACTTAACACAATAGCTTCTTGATAATATCTGCCATGACCTCAACTGACTCTACTGCATTTCCCTGACTTAATTTTCCTTAGGGCTGTTCTTACTTACTCTGGGGTGGGTTGTTCTTTCTCCATCACAGAGTGTGCATGGGACAGTACAGCTTCACTGGGATTTTATTCATTCAGAAGCTGCAAAAAAGAGCTTTGATGTTCTGTGAACTGGAGAGCAGGTTGTTGCTGGCAACCATTATGAATGATGACTCAGGACTATGAGGACAATCCTCTTTCTGTCTTTGCCTTACAACCTGAAACACTTTGTGCTATCTGCCGAGTCACTTTCCAGAAGATAGCAGACTGCTTCTGATGCCTTGTTCTTTTGCGGTCATGACTGCTCTCTCAGTATTTTTGTAAGCACAGTATCTCTTCTTAACCTGGCCTCTTCTATTCCCAACATTTTCCTAGGCTCCTTCTATCTTTTATCATCTCCCTAAGCTTCTGTATTCCACCAACAGCTTTCGTTATGTACAGTATTTCCACACCTGACTCAGATGCAAATTTGTTCTCTAGTCCCCACATATGCTGTTTTGAGACACTGACATTTTTGTCAACTACACATTGCCTTTTCTCCACAAGTTGATAGAGCTATTGAATATCTTGTGCTTTTACTCGAGTCAATGTCCAGGTCTTCAACCTAGTCCCGGGTGACCTTATAGCTTCAGTAACCACTGCTTGCAGCTGACTGTGGCAACCAGTTTTTTATCCTGTGGTCCGACTGTTTCCCTGGGGATGATTTTGTAACCATTGATTCTATCCCATTGTCCTTTCCTTATTAGGAGGAAGTCTACCTGTGTTGCATGTGATTGTGACTCTCTCTCACACTAAACCATGTGCTGGCCACCGTCAAGCTATTTGCTAGACAAAGAGTCTAGAATAGCCTCGCCTTCTTTATTCCTAATATCTTACCCACATGGACCCAGGCAGTCCTTGTAACCTTTTCTGTCGACCTCAATATTAGCATTAAGGTCCCCCATTATGAATGTCAACCTATGCTGTCCTGTTTTATCTAGCAGGTCCTGCAACTGCTGCCAGGACTTTTTTCCTCCTCCATATCAACCTGCTGTGTAGCAAGGGCTAAGATTATGAATACTGCCTTATTTTAAACTGGAGTCTGACTGCCATGAGCCTATCACTAATTCTGAATACAACCATCATTATCTTCAGAAGACTCTCTCCCACAATTCCCACGCCATTTCTAGTCTGTTCTCCACTTCAGTAGTAGACTCTAGATCCCAAGCCTTGTGGCACTGCCCTTCATTCTCGTCTCCTGGATACAAAGAATATCCAGTCTTCTCCTTACCATCACGTCATCCACTTCCAAGTTGTGCCCACTCAGTGGATCTATATTCAGTGTAGCAATCCTCAGTTCATGTTTGGCAGGCTGACACATTGGATGTCCAGCTTTTACTCAACAGAACTATCCCAGATAGCCCAGGTCAGCAGCTGGACATCACAGGCAAATACCCATGCTCATTTTGGTGACATTAGTCACTAACATCCAAAACAGGTAGTGGATGGAGATCAAGATCAAAGACTGTACCCTATATGACTGAGAGTTGAAGACCTTAACCATGGCAACAACAGTGTCTCCTTTCAAATGTCTAAATGAAAAATAAAGTGACAGTGCATTTGGCTTTGCGGTCTGAAAAAAATAGAGAATCTTAGATTGCCTTCAGTAAATATTCTTGGCTCATACAGCCCCTCTAGGATAAAAGCAACTTCTTAAAAAAAAGTTTTCTGGTACTTGGGGATGAACCCCCCTCCCCTTATGGTTTGGAAAGTGAACTTGTTTATTTGTAAAGATGAAACTTTCACCTCCATTAATGAATGATGTTTTACCTGATGGAGAGAGTAAGAGATAGTAATGAAGAACAATATTGATTCCTAGAGAGAACACTAAGAATGGACTTAAACAGGAAATACAGAGATCTGAGATTAATGCACATTCATGGGTCAACATTACTGTTTAATCGCTAAGGATCACTGCTGTAGGCTCAACATGAAGTCCAGCAAAAGCAAGCACAGGTGGAATCTCTAGTTAGGCATTTTATAGATACAGAATTTACCAAAGCTGCTAATAAACAAGCTGACGGCAAGAACTCAGAGTGATGACATTCTGGTGGAGATTCAAGAATTAGGAAAGGTGAAATTTATTCAAATGTTTACTGAACTGGCAAATTGTGTGTTGAGGTCCACCCGCATTTCCCAATCAGACACTCATTTCACTCATCCCTAAAGATGGCAAGGTTCCTATGCAAGTAATTGCAGAGTCCAATTTTAGTGTTAAATCATAACTATGAGTTATGTCTATTTTAACGAAGATATGCTCTTCACTTCTTCCCATCATTTCCTCAAATCAGACAGGTTTTGTTTGTTAGCATACCACTTTCAATAATTTTATAATAGCTTTCTAGTATTGGACAGGTTCCTGTCAATTGACTAACAACACTTTCCTTGAGTACTGTTTGATCAACAGAAAAGGAGTGAAACAAGTTTCGCGGACAGTGGAGGTTTGTGTTTCTCCACTGCTGTGTGACCTTGGAGTACAGTACATACATTTAATTTGGAAGTGTGGGGTGCAGGAGGGCTTGCCCTCCTGCAAAATATACTTAAATCCAAGATTCATCAGAACTTACAATTATTCAGCATTCGATGAAAGTGCTGTCGGCTGATCAACATATATCCATATTGTAGGCTAGTCTCAATGCTGAAAAAGCCTATGACTGGGTCCTGCTGGCAGTTTCTATTTTTAGCTTTGGCCACCTTCAGATTTCTTCTCAGTTTTGTTGTTCTAATGGGCTTGTACGCCCAAGTCTCCTGCGTACATTAAGATTAGTAAATCATGTATCTGCACCCTTTCCACTACCTAGATGAACAAAGCAGGGGAGCCCTTCTCTTTCCTCTCCTCTTTTTTGACCTTTATATTGAGTCATTAGCAGTAAGGCTGAGAACCTCCCACACCCAGGGTATTTTGCACTCTGTCTTTGTATGCTGATCTTCTCCTATATCTTTCATCTCCAGAACGGGACCTTCCTAGTTTCTTTACTTAACTGGAGAAATTTAGATCACTGGCAGGTCATAAACTGAACCAAGTTAAGGAGGACGTGCTGGCAATATATTTTCTGCACTCCCCAAGAAACAATGGAGACACTTCCCTCTCTCAGAAACCATAAAGCATACACTATTTAAGTCTTAGGCTGGGACTATGTTGTAGATTACATTATATGTTGTAGATTACATTAGATTTGATATACTGTTATAATGCATGCAAAACCAAGACCTTTTTTCTGAGATGGAAGGCAATAGGTTCATAGATGTATACTAGACTAATGACCACAAGGGTCTTTTAAGCCCAGCCATGAATCCTTGATAAGTGTAAGCAGGGGCTTGACAGGTGAAAGATTTACAAGCAGAGGCCTGGGAGATGAACCATTTACAGGCAGGCTGCCTGTGCCCATTAGAGACATAGGTGCCAAACCAGGGATGAATTTCCTGTTCCCCATCCAAATGTCCTAGTTGCACCTGAAATGGGTTAGGAAAGAACTCTGCTTTACAGGAGTGGGAGCCTGTTCCTGAGAAGGGGTAGTGTCAGAGATACATAACACACTCTCTCTCTCTCTCTCTCTCTCCCCCACAGGTCCTAGTCATATCACAGGGAGGGTTTATGCCTTTAGAATGGGTAATTCTGGTGCCGTTTTTTGTAGATATGCAGGAGGTCCATCAGGGTCGGTCTGACAATGCCTTGTATGCCAGGCACATATCTCCCCTCAACAGTCTATAGGAAACAGAATAGAAGGATAGGGCCTTGAGGTGGTTTGCAGAGGACATATTACTTGCGCTCTATATTCTTTTGTTGAGGAACCTCTGTCGACATTACAATTGTTGGATATGCCTGGTTAGGCACATACCAAATGGGGCACTGTTCTCAATGATAGGTCTGATGAATGCTGAATACAATGGAACAATGACCTCTTTGGACCTAGATGCCATACCTTTGGTTATAAGTTGCATAACATGGAAGGATTTCCTCACTACTGTAGACATGTGATTGTCAAAGGCTAGATTACTGTCTGTGTCCCCAAGCCCCCGACTACTGGACCAACTCTTAGGGGGTCTGTTATCAATATGATAGTTTCCAGGGGTGGAGGACTTCCCAAAGGATACTATTACACACGTCTTGGTATTTAGTTTAAGTCCATGGCTTTGGCACCAACTGTTTGTGTGTAAGCACTTCCAGTAGATCATTTGTGTCAGTGGGTGATTCAATGACAGCTAATTTGAAATTATCCGCAAACTTAATCAGCCAGAGGCCATTGACATAGACCTTGACTTCAGAGAAGTAAATGCCACAAAGGACTGGTCCCAAGACCGATTCCTGAAGGCCTCCGCTTTTGACCGACCTCTTTGTAGAAGGTGGATTCCCCAGTTCTAACTTCCTGTCTGTGTAGGACAGACTACATGCAGATGATCTGAGTGAATTCATGGTTTACACCCCCATTAGTGTTGTGGACAACATGGAGTAAACCTCCTCCCCACTGCATCTTCTTTTGTTATGATGAGATGATGTTTAACAATTATTTGTGAGTAAACAGGCCCAGGTTTCTTTGGGATGTTCTTACTTTACGTCTCTCCTTGGCATGTGCTTTTGTTTTACAGATAGAGCTTTACAGCAGGGCAGCTTGCTTGAAAACCTTAAATGACTTACTGGACTTGCAATCTTCTGCAGTATGGCCAGCTCTCCTAGTTACTCAGATCACACTTTTTGCAGAAATACTGTAAAATGGGAAGTTAGCAGAGAAAACAGATTCTGGGCAGTTTTCGAGCAGCTGTATAACTCAATTTTAGGGTTTTTTAAAGAAACTAAGTAACATGAACAGATTCAAGATATAGTTCCTCTGTTTTATTTGGAGATTTGGACCACAGTGGTTTATAATATTTAGACAACTTTGGCCAACATCCCTTTCCTGAAATCTTGGGACAATATTTTGGAGGTGGAATCACATAATGAAATAGGAGGAATTTGTAGATACATTTGGAATACATTGTGGAAAAGCCTTTATATGACTGAAGTAGTGAGAATTTAGCTGAAATGAGAATCAGTTCTATAGAGTATGAAAAATGGACTTCAAAGACACAGGGAAGCAGATTTAGTCTCTGTGAGTAGGATTTCCAAGCAGCAAAAATAGCTCATTTATTAACAGGTCCTTAATCCTCTGCGCCAAATGCCAGACAAAATTTAATTTTATTTGTATTTGTTAACTGGGGTATTTAACTGATCTACGTGGATCTTTTTCAGACTCAGCCCATGACCACTGTTTGGTTAAGTGACTTGCTCACAGTTGCACAGCTAGGCAACAGAGGCTGATGGAATCAAACCCTGGATCAATGAACGACAGGAAACCGCTCATTAACAAGCGACAGGAACCAACTCCACTCTGCAGTTAGTTGAGACAATAAATTTTAATACGGAGGAATAGCACTATACTCGTGTAGCAAATGATACAAAATTGCAAACAGTAAAATTGAGCGCTTTTCGTCCGGATATTATCCGGACTTCTTCAGATACCAACTTAATTTTAAAACCGGTTTAAAAAGCCCTCGTCAAATGACGTAATCAAGTGGGCGTTACTAAGTTCATTCAGTTTTTTAAAAATATATGTACATTATTTCAAACTCAACATCTTTCTTTTTCTAAAATAAAAACATATATACATTACATCAAACACAAGTAAGAAAACAACAACATGTAAATCTGCAGGACAACTCTAGTGGTTCGAGTAACTCGTGTTACACATATTTCTACATTTCTAACCACATTAACATCATAAACTCATTTATATTATATATTTAATCCAATATGTTAAACTCTTATATTACTTCCAACAACGGCATCACAATAGAAAGTAATCATTGCATTACGCATATACCTACTTTTACAACCTCATAAATATCAGAAATCCATTCGTATTAGCGAGTACATTAAACTTGTTTATTGCTACCAACGGTACATTAGAGAAGATGATCAGGCTAACAAAGATCCCGTATATGCCCATGTCAAATAATTACTTACATAAACAATACATATATCGAACAGAACGAAAGCAACCTTAAAAATAAAAGTAATAATCCTTGAAAAACATAAATTAAATTAAATACATACACCAATACACAGTTGATTTATGAACCTAAGTTAAAAGTAATTGATTATATATGCATAGTATTCACCTATTTAGTTTTTTAATTTATAGTTTTAATCAAATAAAAGTACAGTTTTGTACCTACCATAAATTTAGATGTCACATATATATACATATATATATATATATATATACATATATATCTATATATATATATATATATATATATATATATATATATATATATATATATATATATATATATATATATATATATATATATATATATATATATATATATCTCTATCTATCTATATATATATATATATATATATATATATATATATATAAAACAAATACACCATAATCGATAACCCCAGCTAGCTATTAGAGGGAAAAGTACCCAATAAATACCAAAGAGGGGAAGGAGGTGACTGCAGATGCATACCTATCGGACATCTACATTTATGGTAGGTACAAAACTGTACTATGTCCTTCAAGGATGCATCTGCAGTCATCACATATGGGTAGAATACCATAGCCAATCTGGGGGTGGAGGATCTATGTAAAGGATGGTGTAGCTAAAATGCCCTGCAGGACTGCCATAGCAAAGCCTGCTCTGGATCTGGAATATAAAGGTAAATTGTAATGCTTGGAAAATGTATGCAAGGAGCTCCATGTAGCAGCTTCTAAAATGTCCTTGGTAGCCACCCCTCTTAAGAAAGCTGTGGAGGTGGCTGTGGCTCTGGTGGAATGAGGTCTAATGTTAGCTGGCACAGCTTTTCCATGAAAGGAATAACAAGAACAAATGCAATTCCCTATCCGTTTTGAAATTGTCTGTTTGGAAATTGCTTTTCCTTGTGCACCAGCAGCATATGCTACCAACAACTGGTCAGTTTTTCTGTAGCTTTTAGTTCTGTCCAAGTAAACTGTCTGTGTATGTCCAGGGTGTGCAGAAGTTTCTCCCCTTTGTTTTGTGGATTTGGAAAGAAGGCAGGCAGGTGAATAGCTTGGTTTAATGAGACCCTGGATACCACCTTTGGCATAAATGAAGGATTGGTTCTCAATGAGACTCTGTCTTGATGAAAATTAAGAAATGGCTGCACTGCCATGAGGGCCTGTAACTCAGATACTCTTCTTGCTGAGGTTATGGCCAGAAAGAAGGCAGTCTTCCAAGACAGGAACTGTAGTTCTACAGATGCTGCTGGCTCAAAGGGAGGCAGAGTTAGTTTTTCCAACACAAAGTTAAGGTCCCAAGTAGGCACTGGAGGTTTCCTTGGAGGATTGATGTTTTTAATTCCTATTAGAAACTGTCTTAGGAGAGGATGAGAAAAGACAGGTGGATCAGTATTGTACTCTGCTGAAATTGCTGAAGCATGAATTTTAATGGAAGAGTAAGACAGGCCATTGTGGAGCATTTCTGCCAAGTATTCCAGGATATGTGCCATGTTCATCACTGTCGCTCCAAGTGTGGAATCTTTTCCATTTTGCTGAATATGCCTTTCTTGTGGAAGGCGAAGCTTCCATGATGATATCCTTCACTCTCTTGGATAGCTTATCCTGAGGAGGAGTCAAGGTATTTTCCAGGCTGTTAGTTGCAAGGTTTTCAGGTTGGAATGCAGAGTTTTGTAATTGTGCTGTGTCAGGAGAAGTGGCCATTGAGGAAGAGGCCATGGTTTCGCGTGACATGCTCTTTAACAGTGGGTATCAGTGCTGTCTTGGCCAGTCCGGAGCTATCAGAATCACTTTTGGCTGCTCTGTCCTGATCTTCAGTAAGACCTTGGTCATTAATGGAAGAGGTGGAAATGCATACACTGTTAGAGTTCTCCAGCTGAAAGAGAGGGCGCCCACTTTCCATGCTTGTGGGTGGTATGTCCTTGAGCAGAATTTCTTCAGCTGATGATTGTGGGGGGAGGCAAAAAGATCTATGTCCGCCTTCCCCATGATTGTGTTATCTGTAGGAAGATGTCTGGGTGCAGCATCCATTCGTGTGCATCCATGATATTTCTGCTTAAGCTGTCCGCCAGTATATTGTCTTTTCCTGGCACAAACTGGGATTGCAGCTCTATATTGAGTTTCAAGGAAAGTTCCCATAGATTCATTGCCAGTCTGCAAAGAGGGTAGGAATGGGTGCCTCCTTGCTTGTTTATGTACCACATAACTGTGGTGTTGTCTGTCCTTATTAGCAGGTGGCCTTGATGCAGAAAGAGCTTGAAGGCCTCGATTGCATGCATCACTGCCAGCATTTCCTTTTGGTTTATGTGCATGTAGTAACCTTTTGTGACCATAGTCCTTGAATACATCTGCCCTCCATGTGTGCTCCCCAACCGTGGTCTGAAGCGTCAGTTGTAATGGTTTGGCTGGCTATTGGTTTGCTGAAGGGCAGACCCCTGTTTGACTGGCTTGCTTGAGCCCACCACAGAAATTCCTTTTGGAGGCATGGAATGAGTGGGATCAAAGTTTCTAAGCTGTGACTGTGCTGAGTCCATAAACTCCTTAGTTACCATTGTAGTTTCCTCATATGCAGCCTTGCTTGTGGAATCAGAAAAATGCAAGATGCCATGTAACCCAGGGCCTGCAGGATTTTCCTTGCAGTCAGCTGAGTTTGTCTTGTCAGATTCTTGAAGTAATCCGGTAGTTGTCTTTGTTTTTCTTCTGTGAGAAAAGCCATTTGGGTGGTTGTGTCTAGATCCGCACCCAGAAAAGTTATTCTTTGGGATGGAACAAGTCTTGATTTGTGAATGTTGACTGTATATCCCAAGGCCTGCAGTAGGTGGATGGCATAATTCAAGTCCTTTACCAAAGTTTGTTGGCTGTCCGCTTGTATAAGGCAGTCGTCCAGATAAGGGTATATTTGAATCCCCTGAAGTCTGCAGTGTGCAATTACTGATGCCAGGCATTTCGGGAATACTCTGGGCAGTAGATAAGCCAAAGGGCAATGCTGAGAATTGATAATGCTCTGAACCTGCAAGAAATCTGAGGTGTCTTCTGCAACTTTGTCTGATAGGGACATGCAGGTATGCCTCCTTGAGGTCTAGAGTCACCAGCCAAGACCCCTTGCCCAGCATGGGAAGGAGTTGCTGTAGAGTCAGCATTTTGAATTTTGGCACAATGAGATAAGTATTCAGTGCGGACAAGTCGAGAATAGGCCTCCATTGATTTTCTTTTCTTGGAACAAGGAATAGTCTGGAATAAAATCCTTGGCCTTGTTCTGAAAGAGAAACCTTTTCTATAGCTTTCATTTGCATTAAGTAGGAGATTTGTTTCAAAGCCTCTGGCAGGTCTGGCATGCCTTTTCTTTTTGGCAATGTGTGAAAATGGAACCTGTATCCTTTGTCTATTATTTGCAGTGTCCATTTGTCTCTTGTAATACTGTGCCAATTTTCTGAGAATAAAGAAAGCTTTCTGCCCAAAGGTGCTTTTAATTGAGCCCTGGTTGGCGGAGTCAAAGCAAAGTCATTGAGTCTGTCCTTGTGCAGCTGTTGTAGGTCCTGCACTACCTCTCTGGTTGGGAGGCTACCATTGACGTCCTCTGTAGGAGCCTCTAGCTTGCCCTCTACCTCTGGCACGCCTGTTCTTGCCTCTCTGAAATCTTTCTGTGTCCGGAAAGGACCAATTCTTGGTAGGCCAATTTCTGCTGAATCTTGGTGGTTGGACTTGTAGAAAATCTTTGACTGTTTGTACAGATTTTGCCTTTTCCTCAAATTTCTTTAAGACCTCCTGAGCAGTGGAGCCAAATAACTTTTGCTTTTCCAGTGGAGCATCCAGAAGCTTAGCTTTAACATGGTCTGGCAGAGATTGTTCCTTCAGCCAAGCATGCCTACTTATGACTGCACCTGTCATAGCTGACCTACATGAAGCTTCCAATGCATCATAACCACACTGCAAGAAATGGTTGCTAACCTGCTGGGAGTTATGTACCAGATCCTGAAGTGATTTGCGATCTAGGGGTTCAGGTGAAGACAGTTTCTTATGCAATTCATCTAACAAATACTCCTGGTACTGTATCATATGAAATTGACAATTTAATGCCCTCATAGAAAGAGTAGCAGAAGTATATACTTTTTTACCCCATCTCTATAAAGCCCTGGACTCCCTTTCAGAGGGAGTGATTTTTAGTTGTGGCAGCTGCAACCCCTTTAGGGCCCTGGGAAATAGTTTCTGGATCAGCAGAGTGGGCCTTGTAAAGAAAATGATGCGAGTCCGGGACCCTGTAGTACCTATCGGGGGGTCCATAGAAAGAGTAGCAGAAGTATACACTTTTTTACCCCATCTCTATAAAGCCCTGGACTCCCTTTCAGAGGGGAGTGGATTTTTAGTTGTGGCAGCTGCAACCCCTTTAGGGCCCTGGGAAATAGTTTCTGGATCAGCAGAGTGGGCCTTGTAAAGAAAATGATGCGAGTCCGGGACCCTGTAGTACCTATCGGGTTTGACAGGGGCCGGAGGAAGAGTGTCAGGGGTTATGCTAGACTCAGAGTACACATCAATGACATTCAAAACAGGAGGAATAGCCAAAGGTCTATGCTGAGGTAAATGCAGAAAAGTTCTTCATCTTTTCCTGGAATCAGAGAATTCCTGGCCCTGCCATTTGAAATGCTCTCTCATAGTGTGAAGGGTCTCCACGAAGGATAGTTCTTCAGGAGGGGAGGCCGAGGGGATAGATTCCTCTGCATCAGAGTCCTCATAGGCCGAAAAAGCCTCCTCCTGGTAGTCCGAGAGAGCAGAGCCATCAGAGGCCTCCTCTGAGGAGTGGGGATCAGAGGGCTCAACCCTGGGCCTTTTGTCTAGGAGGATGTTGAGAGCCCCTGTCTGGATGGGGTTGGGAACCCCTAATTAAGGAAATAAGGTCCTCTCCTAAGGTTAGAATCTGTGAACTTGTAGTGGGTCCCTGAGGAGTAACCCTGGGAGGCATAGCTTTTGTGCGTTTAGCAGCTTTAGCCCTGGTGAATGCCTTTATGGACATGGATGCAGGAGGCCTGACTGCACCACGTGCTGGTGTAGTTTTGTCTAGAGGAATGGTGTCGGAAGTTTCCAAGACACCAGTTTCTGAAGGAAATTCAATAACCGACTCAGCAGGGGCCTCTACCAAGGACTCTGTTTCAGCCGAGACCGAGACACTAGTCCTGGCCGTGGTTTCAGTGTCGGTCCTTGTCATTCCTTTGTTAAATATGAAGTCGGAGTCTCCATATTGTAAAATCTAGCCCCAAAAATTCCTCTGCAACTGGGCCTAGGCAGGGGAGGCAGTAAGAGTGGAAATCCTTATGAGGTATTTGTTTCCCACAAGTTAAGCAATTATTAACTTTATCTGACATCGGCTGAGGCAAGAAAGAGTAGCTTTTGAAGTCTTCGGTAGCTGAATTACAGGAGCTGGGCGAACTGCTTCTGCTTCGGGCACCACGCGGCAAGACTGACTGAGGAAGATGGAAAGGGCATCAGGACCCAGACTTTGGAATCCGGCCGACTGAAGGGCTGCCTGAGGCAGGACAACCCATATGTGATGACTGCAGATGCATCCTTGAAGGACATCTACAAAGAGCTAGATAGCTCTTGATTACTTCTGTCTCTCTAGACCTACCTAAATTAATAGTCAAATAAATATTCCCATACAGAGACAGTACTAGGGATATTATGCTTCCTAATTTACCTTAATAAACTTTTTAGTTTGAGTAAACATGCTATTGAGTAGGTTTCATTTAGACATGGGTAGTTACAGGCGTCAAGTCTAAGCTGCCAGCTCAACTCACTTTTTTCAAGCAGTAACTTGACCACATTTTCTTCAGATAACCTTTTAATATCCTGTGGTACTATTTGGGTTATAACTTTAAATCTAAAGTGATGATCTTGGTTTGTCTCACAATGTCTAGCTAAAGCATTGTCCATTTTATGCTTCTGAATAGTGTAAGTATGTTTGTATATCCTTTCGAGTAGTCTACGATCAGTTTTACCGACATAGAAAGCTGGACACCCTTGGCACTGTGCCAAGTAAACTACTGATGTAGTATTACAGTTGAACTTGTCTTTAACGTAATAAGTATTGTTCCTAATCCAGAATCTATTACCCAAATTAATATATCTACAGTAGCGACATGCATCGCAGCTATACATGCCTGCATTCATCTTTATTGGTTTTGATGGTAGTTCTAATAAGCTTTCCAAATTCAGACCCCTCCAATAGGTAATACTAGGATGATCACCTATTTTGTTGTAAATTTCCTTATCCATAGACATTAGGGGCCAGAATTTCCTAGTTATTTTTTGAATTTCTTCAACTACTGGACTAAATGTTATTATCAGTGTAAGAGAATAGGTGTTCATAGCACTGCTCACTACATCTACGTCACTTGATTCAATGACTTCTTGTTGTTGAACAGTTATTTCTTTCATTGTCGGCTCCCTTTGGAGATGTTTACTTAAAATAGGTTTATAAGTTCCCCTACTTCTTTTTAATTGAACTTCATTAATAACCCTAGACAAAAGACTGTTAGGATAACCTCTGTGCAAAAACATATCTCTTAACTTCTCGCACTCTTCCCTGAAGTCATCTTCAAGGGTAATCATCCTTGCAGCTCGTACTAGCTGCCCCTTCACCAATGATTTTTTCTGTTGAATGGGATGGGAGCTAGTGAAGTGCAAAAATGAATTTGAATAGATGGTTTTCCTATAAATCCTAGTTATATATCTTTGTTCCAGGGTATTCTTCTCAAGTTCAACATCTAAATAGTGGATTTTTTGTTCCTGAAATTCCATAGTGAATTTCAAAAATGTAACTGTACTATTAAAAAAATCCACTATGTTCTTAACTATATGAATGTCACCATCCACTATTAAAAAGATGTCGTCCAAAAATCTTGTGCAAAAAACTATTCTTTCCATCCGCGTACTGTTAAAAATTTAATTGTTTTTCCCAGTAGGCCATCACCAAGTTAGAGAAACTAGCTCCACAGGGGGAACCCATAGTGACTCCAATTTTTTGGAGACAGAACTTATTATCAAAGGTAATAAAGTTGTTTTTAGAGTAATACCCAAAAGTTCCTCCACTAGTCAAATCATTTTCAGTTGCACCTTTTGATCTAATAAACTCCAGGACCCATTCAATACCCATATCTAGTGGAATGGATGAATAAAGGTCGCAAACATCCACTGTAAGGAAATTCATCTCTTCGTTGAACTCTAAGGTATCAATCTTTTCAAGGAAGGACCATGAGTCCTTACAAATTTGTTTTTTCTTTATTCACAATTTTTTTAAGTATAGAGTCTACGACCTTTGCACAAGGGTATGTAATGGATTGCCTAGCATCAACCAATGCTCTCATTGGTGGATCTTGGGTCCCCTTATGGATTTTAGGTGTTCCAAATACACGGGGCAGTCTAGGTGATAAAATTGTAAGGTAGTGACAAAGATGGACATCAATTATCCCATCAATAAACAAGTCGTTAATAAACATTCTTATTCTATTATAAGCAATGTTAAGTTCATTCAAACTTACTACCTCATATGTTTCTTTTTCCAAAAGTTCCGTCATTTTCTTTACATAATGTTCACAATTCATCACTACTAGGCCACCCCCTTTATATGGTTTCATAAACTGGATGGGAAGGCTCCGAAAAGATAACAAAAACCTTTTCTCAACAGACATATTTTGTTCATTAGAATTTCTTTTTTTGTTTTTGTTATTTAACAAGAGTTCCCTAAATTCATGTTCGCATAAAAATTCAAATGTGCTAATCAAGGTATTTACTGGTGGGTTAAAAGTACTTGTAACCCTAAGTTCACTGTTACTATATGTAGAATTACCCAATAGAACAACTAAATTTAACTTCCATATAAATAACTTAAAGTTAATTAACAAATCAGCTAAATCATACTTATTTGTTGGAACAAATGTTAAACCCTTAGAAAATAACTCAACAAGGTCACTGTCAATGTTATACTCGGTGTAGTTGTAAATTTTAAAGTCACCTTCCTTATTAACTACAAGTCTACAACGGTATAACTCTTCTTGTCTAATCGATAAACTGTCATCTGTATTTAATTCCTCTTGTTGCTGCAAGTGTTGCAAGTCCTTTTGGGGTAATGTGTATTCGAGGACCATTTGTTCCCCCTCCCCCCTCTGTAGTTTTTTTTTGTTGTTGTTGGGGTTGGGGTTGTTGTTGTGGATAAACATCCCTTTCATTAATGTTTGTCTGGAAATTATCCAAATCCGCACTTGCATTAATATAATTACCACTGTCATTTCCATTTTGACCCGAGTTCAAGTTAGACCTCAATGTTGATGGTACTTCTTGGTCATAAGGTGCTCTTGGGCTAAAAGATGGTACTTAGTTAGATCTCCCCTGAGGGGGCACTGTCCCTTGTGAAGTTGGTGGTTTTGGGTAAGCAGTACCTTCTCCATATGCCTTCAAATCCCTCTGTAGTTTATTTTTGTTGCTTTAAGTCTTTCAAGTTGTTGTGCTATACTAGTAAAAATACGATTATAGTCGTACTGGTAACGACTAAATGCAATGTCAGCTTTAATATCAACTTCCAACAATAAAATATCATTAGCCAAGTTGTTGATCAATTTTTGGTAATGTTTTGACATGCATTTCAGTAGTTCCAACCATTGGTTGTTAAACTGTACCACAAGTTCTTTATGAAATTCACACCCCGGTTCTAACCCCGTTGGATATTGCCAGTACCTCAAACCCTTCGGTACTATTTTTTTCTTTAATGCATTTGTCAAATAATTAAGTTCTAATTGGAGTTTCTTAATTTTTAACAGTTTAACATCGAACAATTTCAGCTTATCACTGATACTCACATTATTCTCATTTTGGACTTCAGTGTCTAAATGTTCTTGCTGGTTATCCAGGTTAAGTTCGTTACTCAACCAATTGGTAATATCCTAATTATTTGTTAAACCTGGAATTAGAAGTCCACTATTTAATGCGGTTGTGTCTCTGATTAACAGTAGTCGCCACATTATTTGCCCCAATCGCACTGCTACGCTGTGTGCCTGCTGGTTGCTCTTGTTCGGCCTCAACCGGACGAGGGTTCAAAGAATTCACTGTTCTCAAAGCATTCGAAGTGTCAGGGCTCCGTGTATTAGTATCAGAAAACTGGTGGACCTTGGCAGATAAACGTTCCAACCGCTCATTCATGAGCTTGAGTTAAATTACCTCTCTCTGTCACCTCACTTGGAGTTACAGCCTCAACACTCATAATGAAGTCAAAAAGTTCCCGTTACAAAACTCGATCCAAACCAAGAACAAATACACGACTGTGAAGCACAAAAATAAGCGACAGGAACCAACTCCACTCTGCAATTAGTTGAGACAATAAATTTTAATACAGAGGAATTGCACTATACTCGTGCAGCAAACGATATAAAATTGCAAACAGTAAAATTAAGCGCTTTTTGCCCGGATATTATCTGGACTTCTTCAGATACCATCTTAATTTAAAAACCTGTTTAAAAAGCCCTCATCAAATGATGTAATCAAGTGGGCGTTACTAAGTTCATTCAGTTTTTAAAAATATATGTGCATTACTTCAAACTCAACATCTTTCTTTTTCTAAAATAAAAATATATATACATTATATCAAACACATAATCTTTCTATTCCAACCTATAAATAAATAAATAAATAAGAAAACAACAACACGTAAATCTGCAGGTCGACTCTAGTGGCTCAAGTAACTCGTGTTACACATATTTCAACATTTCTAACCACATTAACATCATAAACTCATTTATATTATATATTTAATCCAATATGTTAAACTCGTATATTACCTCCAACAATGGCATCACAATAGAAAGTAATCATTGCAAACCCTGGACCAATGGACGACAGGAAACCGCTCATTCACACGTTTGGCAAGACAGGTTTTGCCAAGACTGGAGTGAAAAATGGTCGTGAACTTTGGATACGATTATTTTTAAGCCCAGATATGCCAACGTTCTAAACCTTATTTTTTTTTTTTTTTTTTTTAAAAAAAGATGGCAGTGACTTGTCAAAATTCTTTTATACATATTCATGGCTCCACAAGATATTTCCATCCTCAGATTCAACATTGCTGGAGATGTGGGGAAGTGTCCTCGGGAAGGTAGCACCATATTTTTTTTGGAAATGTTTGTAAATGGAGACCCTACAGAAACTTAGGGACACGTTGCAAAAAGATCTGACTGGCTATGGTATAGCTTATCCCGGACTTCTGTCTCATAGGACATATTCTCCATTCTTAATTGGTGTAAGTCCAGAGCTAGTTCCGACAGTTGATTTTGTGTGTGTGTATATGTGTGCATGAGCATGTGTGGGCATGCGAGCGTGAGCATGTGTGGGCATGCGTGAGCATGTGTGGGCATGCGTGAGCATGTGTGCGCATGCGTGCGTGCATGCGTGCGCATGCGTGTGCATGTGTGCGCATAAGTGTGTGCATGTGTGTGCATAAGTGTGTGTGCGTATGTGTGTGCACATGCGCACGTGTGTACTTTTTAATTGGGTTTAGAAGAGAAACAGTTCTCAAAAACTGGCAGAGGTAGATGCTGTGATGAAGATGTTGTGTAATGTGGAAATGTAGAATAAGGATAGGAGGTTTCAGGAAAAGGTTAAAGCAAAATGGGTGATATGGAATCCTGCATTAGAAGGTGGGCAGTGGCATCTATTATAATTGACACAGGCTGTGGTTGTCCCATATTTACCAGGGAATTAATGCTGCAGCTTGTGTCACCTCAGTGGCTCTCTGGGGCAATAATAATACATTGCATTTGTTACCTGAATGATTAGAGGGGACTACAGTGCAGTTATGTTAGGAGTAATTGTTATATTTGCTTTCAATACCTCTGCTGTTTTAATGTTTTTTTGTTTTTCTTCCATGGATATACTCCTATTATTTTAATAAAGTTTTTGGCTAATGAAACAAATAAAAAAAAAAACTCCTGATGTCATAACATGTGGCAATTAGCTATGCTGTCAACCACCTAGATTTAGGATAACCACATTTCTACTGTATTAAATGCATCTGTACCAAGTAATGATCAAGACCCGGACGACCCAAAACTAACTAGCTGGGGTCATAACTCTCAAATGTCCAGATTTTTGCAGAATGTCCAGATTTTTGCTTCATATTTTGGGTCCATTTCTCATAAAATAGTGGTTTTCTGACAAATCAGTGAGGGCTGAAGTCAGAAAATAAAGACAGATTTGAGTTTCAGACATCACACCCTTCAGAAAATTCTAATAAGAAACCTGTTATTCTATCAGTTTTCTATGTTTGTAAGAGCAATATTTAAAAATTGTCCCTATTTTAGAGCCTTTACCCCCACACCCCCAGTGATGGCTTTGTCTAGACTTCTTGTTCTGAAAGACTGAGAGGTATGGCTGGGGTGCTGAAAAACCACATGAGGAAGACGGAAAGTGAGTGGCCACTGACAGTTTACCCATCATGCTGGAGGTCCTTCCCCATAGAATGCCAGCACCTACAGCAGATGGACATATACAGCACACACCATACGATCTAGGGCCATGTGCTTTACTCTGTCAAGCTACATCAGCATAGGGGCTTTCATGGGGATGTGCAGAAATATTCATGTTCACAGCCATAGCAGGTCTTCATTATCCGTGAATACGCACATCAATCACCAAGGAAAGGTTAGGGACAAAAATTGGAAATACCCTCTCATATTTGCTTGGATGATGCTAGCTGCACCATGATCAGCTCTCAGTATGGTAATGAGGAATGAACAGGCACAGTCAGAACACGGCTAGATGGTCAACAGGCATGGAGAAAATAAAAAGCACTCAAATTAAGCTTTTCATCTGAAAAATTCTGCTTTGCATTTTGGGAGTCACAGAGGCACACGACTTAAAGTTATTGACTCACAGTACTCAGGTTTGGTTCTTGGCAGGGGTACTCTAGTCTCTTACCACATCCCAAATATGTCAATACTGCCTTTAGCTGTGCATTCAGAGTGAGTATGTGAGCGTGCATATGCATGCACACCTATGTGCTTCCTGCAGACCTGTAGCTAGATGCAGTCACTCCAAGAACAAGCTGTTATAGGTCGCAATCAGCAATATTGACTGGGTGGGAGTCATCGATTTCAGTACTGGTAATTTGGTATTAATACAGGTATTCCTTAATTTAGACAGTCACAGCTGTTTAAATGAATGAACAAATGGGTTTTGTGTAATATTGAATTACTGCTACTCTACAGCCTGCCAACCTCTAAATATTTTTTTGTGCTTCTTAACTTTAATTTGAGGGGGCATTAGTCTGGGGGTGGGGGCTGGCCGTGGGTGCCAATTTACCTAGCTACTGCTCTGATTTGCTGCAATAGACTGGCATCCTATTCCAGATGAACTTCTATGCCTTGTACCCATAGAGGGTGACAAGATCTAGTTCCCCTACAAATCTGGGCTGAATTAAGTATATAATAAGAGAATGAATGAAGTTAACATACAGTGAACTTTTCTGTTTCAGCTTAAACCTAGAACAAACGCAAAAAATTGTAAAACCTACATTAAAAATAAAAGGGGGAAGCAGGCATTACAGCACTATGTTTACTCAGGAGAGGCACTCTGTACTGCCACAACCCACAAATAAGGATACAACAGCCCTAAACCTACAGTCTTGAAAAGTGATACAAATATTCCTTCATTCCTGTGTCTGTCGCACCTTAGAGTTGTAAAAAGACTGGGGAGGTATAAGGGTGAAGCCTCTGTCTAATATGTAGGTGCAGTGGGACTGCTTACTGTAAACACAATGTTCAAAATGTGTACCACTCGTTCCTGTACGGTGCTTTGCAGTATGACACTTCTGTATTTTGGAAATATCAGATCAGTGCTACGTAAGAACTCCTGTAGCTATTCCTGCAAACAATTTTCTCACGCTATAAACTTTTAAATTACCTTTCACAATGGCATGAAAGTGGCTACTAGTTTTACTCATGGACCAGACTCAGGAGGTGACCGTACTGGAATAGTGGAGTGAAAATTAAAAACTACCCCAAATTATGAGCATACCTTGAGTACACTGAATTTAGCCTTCTCAGTTACATTCATACCCCAATATGCAAGCCAAACATTCTTTACATAAACTTCACAGCTGTAATTTCTAAGAGACAAGCCCAAATTATGAAAAGAAATTTACTATTACTGCTATCATATGTGGAAAACACAATATTGCCATGGTTATAGTAGTTATGAGTGGTAGTTCCTGGTTGTCCCATTCCGTTCTTAACATGGGTTCATTCTGCATGAAGTTTGCAAGTCCATGTGGGGTTTGTGAGTGCTTTGGTTTCCTGCCACATTCCAAATACATGCCATTAGGTGACATGGCAATCACTTAAACTGCCCAACACGATGACTAATGTAAACAACACTGAAGGGAAGAATGTGCTGCTGTTTTTTTCTGTCTCTACGAGATACTTGCAAATGAAGAACGGTTACTTCCAGGAATGCTTATATATCAATAATGAATACAGAGTACCTCCCACAACATTCAGCATGGCAGATGGGTGCATAAATAGCATGTAATCGTTGCTGGATCTTGATCTCCATGCAAATCGTTCTGTGCAGACGTAAGACTGCAAAACTGAATTAAAGCCATTTTTACTGTGTTTATGCTGTTTCATTCTCTGTGGGCTGGAAGAGTCTCAACTAAAACACTTATCAAGTCTAAAATATAACAGACAAATCCAGCAAAAATGATTTTGGCTAACTCTTGGCAACTCCTCAACCTTATGATAAGGGTTCAAGAGCTGACTTTACAACTATGAATATCGCATTCAGAAATAAACTGAGTTTCTCACTTAATACAGCATGTACTCAGTTTTTCTGTAATTATTTTCTAAGCAACAAATTTACTTCTGTTTCAAATCATAAGGTACAAGGTTTGTAAAATATTAAGAAACAAAGCAAATCTTAAGAGGCGTGTATACTGTTTTATTGGTGACAATTTACTGTCTCCCGTGTTAGTACAGCTTGAAAAGCACCCTGACAAAGTAAGCAAGTGCTCTTATTTATTTTTATTTATTTATTTGTCTTTTGTTAACCGGGTTGGTCCACTGGGCTGGGGGCCCATTTTCAGTGGAGACCCGAGGAAAAAAGCTCTGATATAACGAACAAAGTTACAAAAAATATATAGCAATAATACGATCATTAATATCAAAGAAAAAATGCAATACAAATATCTACAGAGTTATCCAATGCTTGCATATGTGATATAGCAGTTGTAATGCTGAAAGAGAAAGAAGAATAGTTAGGTGGGGTGGTGACAGGTACAAGATGGAGGGTTGCCCAAGTAACTCTTTAATTCTCTTTTAAAAATGTTGGGAGAGTGGATAGAGCGCAGATGATTAGGGAGCTTGTTCCAAGTTTGAGACATAGAGCATTTGTAAAGTAATTTGCCTATGGTTTTATTGGGTCTGTAGGTGTCCAGCAGGTTTTGGTCAGTACTGCGGAGGGGTCGAGAGGGTTTATAAGGGGATAAGAGGTTAGACAGGGCGGGGCAATTTGCAGGTTTATACAGTATGGAATGTGTAGATTGAAGCTGAGACAGTAGTAGAAGTTGAGGGAATTAAAGCCATCGAAGTTGTTTGAGGGCAAGGCAATGGTGAGATTTGTATGGTAGGTTACTGGCAAATCTAGCTATGTGGTTCTACTTCTAAGCAGTATGCTGCGTTCTGCTCATTTTTATCAATGCCCATCTGCCTACATTTGTGTTTATGTAACCTGACTTACATTGCTGCATCAAGCATGCCCAAAGCCTAAAATGCAGCAAACAAAAGGAAATGAACCTTATTATCAGTGTAAGCAAATGGGTCTGCATTAATCTGTTTTATTATCTTCAACATTTACTGACAAATGTACTTAATTTTCATAGACAGATTTATCATCTGTCTCACATTTTTTGCAAGACCGTCTTGATTTGGGCAGTTTTGTCTGAAAAAACATGGGAATAGTAGATGTCCTGCTCTTAAATACAAGATTAAGATCAGACCTCCAGTCATAAATCATAACTGACTTACTACTGATCAACACATGAATGTTAAGTTTACCTCGAGAGTGAACCAAAGCGAAACTGAAGAGGTTGACATCTATGTCAAGAACACCTAAGTCAGTTATGATCACAGATAACCTGATCATACCTCTTCGCAGTGGGTGGAGCTTCAGACGCTCCAGTGCACTACAGGTAACAGAGAAAAAAATGTGGAATTCCAGCTTCGATAGACTAGGTTTTAAAAGCAGTTTTACATTAGAAGTGTTTTACAACTTTTGAAGTGGTTTCCTTTTCCCAGCTCTGTTCCACAATGGATACTGTATACATGCTCTAGTGGGAGACCAGAGCACAACAACTCTGAAAGATGCATAACAACGCTGTCTTTTTCCTGATTTTGGATCATAATCCACAAGGCTCCATATACTACAATCTTTCTTTTAAATACTGCAAAAACTATGATACAGTACCTGAAATACATTGAAACAACTAATATTCTAGAGAACTAAATTTTTACTTTTTTAAAAAATAAAATTAAGGTATTTTGTTTTTGTTGAATGCATCATTTATTTGGCAAAATCGTAACATTTCAGGGAAAAAATGTTCCATTACGGACATCTGAAATGCTAGCAACCTTACTTGTATAAGCTAATTAAATTAAGAAATGATGGAACTTTTTTATTGTGCACAACAGAAGAGCAACAGAACCAAATAAGATAAATTATATTAAAATAACTTAAGCCGAACCAGACAAAAAGCATATTACACAAATTCTCTGAAAGCAGTAGGGCCTAATAATCTTGACACACCATATTGAACTGCTCTCTGTTTTTGAATTCAAGACTCAGAAGTGATAAATTGTCTCTTGAATTTAGTAAAAGGAATTCCTTGAGCAACCTGGAGCACAAATCACTTATAAGCCTTTATGTAGAAGAAGGGTGCTCCCTGCACTGCTATCACTTATCACAGGATTTATCAAACAGAAAAGCTTTTGAGTCAAATCTCAGAATTGGTCAGAAAAGACGCAATGCTGAGTATTTGCTGGAGGCGATGTGGGTTGTGAACAGAATTGCAAATTGCAGACGGCTTTTCCAGCACACTGCACAGAACTCATCAGAAATAGCAGTTCTAGTCCTCTGACTTACTTATTCCTAAAGTCCTGCATCAGTACAGCACCGTAAGGTCCAGCTTTAGATATTTCATTTTATCTCTAGTCAACACTTGGCATGATGCTTTCCCTAAGCTGTGACATTATTTCTGCCTGCAAAAGAAGGTGACATTTTTCAAAGGCTGTTTAGTGACGGCCGTTTACCTGAACCAGAGTGGTATACTGCTGTCTGGGTTCCATGATGGAGATCCACAGAGCCTTGGTTTGCACTGCGGTACACAGGACTATAAAACGTTCTCCCCTCATAAATAGGTGTGATTTGTAAATCAGGGGACATAGCTGATCGCAGGTCTTGTCCAAGCTGGCTGTGTTGGCTGGCATATGAACTTCGTAAACCTGAAAGCAGAAAATGAAATCATCTACAAATATATCTTAAATATACCCACAATAATAAGCCAGTTTCATGTCATTTTTAAATGCAGCTGTTAAAAAAAGTAAAAAAAATTCTTCCGTAACACCAGCATCTCTGACGAGTAGGCTATTTTTGGCTGTTTTCAAGGCTACCATTAAATGCAGTGTTTAAGAAAATGCAGAATAATGCTAGCTGTTTCAGTACAAATGCTACAAAACTTCACAGAAGTAAAATATCCACAGAAGTAGCTCAGTTCTTCATACATAAGACTAAAACAGATCACACTTGTACCTTTGCATGTACAACTGTTGAACCTTTTGCAGAGAATGCTGTGTGTACTTACTACAGGTAGTCCTTGGCTGAGTACAACTTCTACAAATACAAGTAAATAGGGCCAACATTTCTTTTGTTGGTTAAACTTTTACCTGACCTCTACCTACAATCAAATGTTAATACCAAATCTGTATCTTAAAGAAAACAGTACACGCATTCAAAATAGACAAACAGTTGCATCTTGATACACTTACTACACGGAACAAAAAGTAAGTGACAAGTCCATGACATAGGTATGTAACAGGATATCAAAAGAATAACAAATCAAATCCTCATCTCCATCAAGTTGCAAAACTAGGTAACTGCAGCTTCACACTGGTTCCAGTCTGCCCATGTTAATGACAAAATCTGATGCAGAATTTAAACTATTTTGTAAGCCAGGCAAGGCAGAGGGTTTTGCTTGCTCTGGTATCCCTTAGCATAACCAGCTATTTGGTTTCAGCACCTCCCACAGTGAGGGAATGACATTTTTCAGTCATTAAAATTCATACTGCATGTACCTCTCTTTATACATCACCCTTTATATGTTGTATGGATCTCAGTTACACAGACTTTTAGCTGTGTGCAAAAAGTGACTTGTGAGCTTAAATTGTCATTCTAAGTATCAAAGATGCAGTTTTCAGCATTCTGCTGGAAACTTACAGTGCAGGAGGTCAGAATCACCCCACAAACTCTGGCAGTATGACAATGTTCCTACAGCACATACTTCAGGGGTGTTGGGAATGCATTACAACATGGCTACACAAACATTTTTATTACCGCCTGTACTTTTAACAATCAAAACACAGTACTGTAGCTTAAGTGGCAATTGTTTACATTAGGACACACCAGGATGAGCAGTAGCAAGGGCCACACCAAAGTAGGCTAACCCATACCTCCCAACCGTACCAAATTACTCTGTAAAAAACGAGTTTTGGGGTTAAATAATGGGGTGCCACGATTCCTGAGTAGCACCCCCTCATTTCCGATTTATTTTTAAACATTTATATTTTGCTGTCATCACGTGTGCAATGACATCAGCAATGTCAACTCCACCAACCAGTCGGAATTCAGCTCAAGCCTACGCAGGGCACGCATTTCCGGCATGCACGAGCAGGAACTGTTTGGATTTATCTATTCTGCTGCTACTGGCTTAACATGGAGAACTGCTCTGCATGGATTTAAACGCGAGCGGGAAGGGAAATGTTTGGACGGCTTCTCTTTAGCGTGCAGTGGAGAACTACTCTGCTTGGATTTATTTATTCTGCTGCTTAGCGTGGAGATTTATTTATTCTGTCACAAGCGGATTATGCTGGCTGGCTGAGAACGGAACGGCACCGGAGGATGAATGGATTGTTTTTATCGACGGGGAACAAGTAAGGAAACCTGAATTATGGACAGTAAGGAAGTGTGTGTGTGTGTGTGTGTGTGTGTGTGTGTGTGTGTGTGTGTGTGTGTGTGTGTGTGTGTGTGTGTTTTGAGGTAGGGCATGAAAGAGGAAATGATTGTAGTATGTATTTAAGCAAAAACGCAATAAAGAAATTAATTACCAGCACATTTATCTGGGCACCTGAACATGCACTGGTATAGAATGCTGTTAGGAAGTTTTTACCTTACATTTTGACAAAAAGGACTGATGAAAATGGGGACAGCAGTGGTGAATTGTGATGTCTTACCATATATGTTCTTTTTAGTGGTAAAAACATGAAGGCACTGTCATCAGCTTTGTCCTGTATAATATATTGGTTTAATGCATTTGTTTGTTGTGTTCTTCCTCACATAGATGCTGTATGCACTGTGCAAGTAAAATTGCAATGTCATGTTATGATTTAGCCATTTCACTAGGAGGCTGAAAGGCAAGCAATACAACAGTTGCACATTAGAGAATGTTGCCTGCTGTTGTGACTAGAGGGTACTCGTATGTAGTTCTGAACATGGAGACAAGATCTTGAATATGCAGACACTGGTCTTCCTGAAATACTGTCAAATAAACTCACCTGAGAGCCAAGAAGGTAAATTCATTTTAAGCAAGTCATCTAACATGATGATATTCTGAGCATTATCTCATTAATCTACTTTTTAAACATGTTCTATGTAAGGTAATAGAGGATCAGTTGCAATAAATATACAGTAAAGATATCTTTAAGCATTTTGTTTCCTTTCCATTAATAAACAGGCTGGCAACATTTTTTTATTAGTATAAGCATTCAACCACTGTGATAAATGTATGCAGCTATTAATAGCATAAGTCAGTACATTATTGTAGCCATTTGTCTCATCTCTGCAGGGTCAAGCGAGATATTATGAGATGGCAAAAGGTATGGGGCTGTCTGTGAATGAAACAACTGGCCCTGCTGTTTGCTGTTATAAGTCCATTTGCTGTTAAAAGTCCAAATATGCAGAACTAATGTGTTTGGGTGACAAGCTGGAATACAAGTTGCGACTACTGTTACTAAATAAAACTACGTTAATGCAATCGTTTTATTTTATCCTGGGAGTGTCAAAGCAAATATGATTGGTAGGAAATAGGTATTAAAATCCAAATCAATGTAGAAGTAAAGCAGTATGCACATTGGTGTTTATGGTAAATGGGATGAAATAGACAGGCAATGGGACATTGGAATGGCTGCAAGGGGACTGTAGTGCCATATTTTGGTTGTCTGTTCTTCAGTTTGTTTTAAAGTTGGTATCCCATAATTCCATTGAAGTGGGCGGGGTTACATAAATATGTATGCTAATTTTATGTTAATCAGTGTACGGATTTGTACCTATTTTTCATGGGCTTTGTCCAGTTTTTTGAGGTTTCCAGGTTGAGAGGTATGGGCTAACCTTACAAAGTCAGACCTCTTATTTTTTAAGAAATGAATGTTTGTGAATTAAGTTGTTCTTAAGAAAATGAAATAAAAAAATACAAAGTCACATTCATTGGAGGGCTTACAGCCCTGCACTCACCCAAAAAGAATGGAAGGCACTTAAAAGTGTGTTTAGCTGGGGGGGGGGGACAACAGTGCTTCCCCTTTTACTGGATGTGTACAGTCATCTTTCATGGACTTTAGTCAGTAATGCTAGACAAAGTCTCAGTTTTTTATACTTTAACCTTATTAAACACTTAATTGTTCAGATAAGTACAAAATCAGAATTAAAAAATGTGCGCAACACTTAGCTGACAGCCCCTTTGGGAGGTCAATGAAGTCAGAACTGCGGTCACCTGAGCAAAGTGCGATGGTGTGTCCTAAAGTAAACAATCACTGCTCAGGGGTAGCAGGATTTGAAAATTTTAAGCTTGCCTAATGTTAACTTCTTCTTTGAAAGATCTAAGAGAAAAAGGATGGGGAGGGGAAGAAAGAGACTTTGACAACACTCAAGGATGCCAAATAAATAGCTATCACTTATCACTCATTATAACTCAGCCTTTGGACAGAACCAAAAGAAGAATTACTTATAGGATGCAAGAAAGCAAAAGGGTTTCTTGCATGCAAAGTGTGACTATGATAAGAGAAAGTGCAGTTGTGTACACTTTCCATAAATGTAGATGTTCGAGTGAATTCACTACTGCAGTCCTCACATATGGGGTTATCCGGCTCCCGGTAGCCCTCAGTCGGCTCGAATACCAGAGTCCTTGGTACAGGATGTCACAGTGCGGAATCTGTTTTTCACAGGCAAGAGTTATTAACTTTATCTGACATTCATTACAGCAAGAAAAGAGGATCCTCAACAAGGTACTTATCTGAAGGAAGGTAAATGGCCAACTAGCACTACTGCGAATTGCATCTGCTTCGGGCTCCTTGGCAAGAAAGACTGGGGAAATGGCGTTGGCTGCCACCCTTTATACCGGACGTACTGATGTCAGTTTTACAACCGACGGCAGTCGACGCCATTTCCCCAGTCTTTCTTGCCACGGAGCCCGAAGCAGATGCAATTCGTACTAGTGCTAGTTGTCCATTTACCTTTGTTTCACTTTCCGACTACCAAGTTCAAGACGCCTTCAGATAAGAGCCTTGCTGAGGATCCTCTTTTCTTGCTTTAATGAATGTCAGATAAAGTTAATAACTGTCTTGCCTGTGGAAAACAGATTCCGCACGTGATTTCCATTCCTATTGTGTAAATTGCTTGGGCCTTGGGCTCGACGTCCCTAACTGCGATCTCTGTGCTTCGTTTAACCTGCATACCATACGCCATAGAGCTAAGATTTTGTATAAGCATTTCTGGCCTAAGTTTGTCGGTATGGCATCTTCTGGTCTCCCGACTTCGGATATACCTAGGAAATGCAAAGATAAGGACAATGACAGGCCTAGGGTTAAATCTTCTGATGACACACCAGTGAATTTGATCATCAGCACAGCGGTAGTCATTGAGACGCTTTCACAGCCCCTGCAGTCCGCAGATTTTCAGCTGCAGGCCTCTGCCGAGACCTTTATGGAGTCCTCCATGCCACAGGCTGCTATTTCGTCTTCAGACCTTCTGCCTGTCGTTGCCTCAGATGGGTCCGGAGCCACTTTGCAGGCACTGGCTTCTGACGCCTCTTCTTTTCGACATGAGATCAGAACCAGACCGACTACCTTAGTTCAGACTTCTGCAGCTGCTAGGCCTCCCAAGTCCCTCCGGATTGCTAGTAAACCTTCCAGCCACAAACCTACTCACAAAGCAGGCATCTGCCTCCCCCTCCTGTATCTCAGTCCCAGTTGGTAAAGATGGCTGGTGATCTTCTTTCCCCATCTTCAAAGAGGGCTAGGGAATTATCTCCTGATGTTTTGTCTTCTCAGGTTCTGAAATTTCCAGTATGTCTGCTGGTCAACTTTTTTCTGGCTTTGACGGCTCTATCCCTTCTGCCTCCCCTCCAGAAAATCTTTCCTTTGGGGATACTTTGAATACTCTTGGGGAGCATTTTAAATGGGAATATCAGGATTTTCCACAGTCTAAGAAAAGAATAGTACAGTTTTGTACCTACCATAAATGTAGATGTTCGAGTAGTTATACTGCTGCAGTCATCACACTTGGGTTATCCTATCGTCAGGCGGTCCCACAGTCGGCCAAATCCCAAAGTCGGCCAAATCCCAAAGTCTTGGTCCGGCGTCAGTTGTCGTCGCCTCTTCCCAGACGTAAGTGCGACAGGGGTATAAAAGAGACAGCCGACGCCATTTTCTTCAGTTTTTCTTGCCCCAGATGTCAGGTGCCCCTAAGTAGGAAGGCAATACAATAGCTATGCAACAATACCTTAGTAGATGAGCAATAGTACTAGCTGTTAGCAAATACACCATATAGACATGCATCCAATACAGTGAAGTACATGGAGTTGTAACTAACACCCTGGTATGTAGAGGGGATGGAGGGAGGGTAACCTGGACTGCAGCAGTATAACCACTCGAACATCTACATTTATGGTAGGTAAAAAACTGTACTATGTTCATCGTGATATACTGCTGCAGTCATCACACTTGGGTAGAATCCCAAAACTATGGAAGGGTGGCTGGTACTAAACTGGGTGGTACTAAACTGGGTTAGGTGATGCTAGGATGCCCTGCAGAACTGCAGTGGCAAAACCAGCCCTGGTTTTTGAGTATAATGGAAGGTTGTAGTGCTTGGTAAAGGTGTGCACTGAACTCCAAGTAGCTGCCTCCAGAATGTCTTTGGTTGGAACCCCTCTGAGAAAGGCTGCTGAGGTTGCAGTAGCCCTGGTAGAATGGGATCTAATATTGACAGGCACTGCCTTCCCATGGTGCGAGTAGCAAAAGCAGATACAATGTGCTATCCATTTGGAGATGGTCTGTTTTGAAATAGCCTTCCCTTGTGAACTTGTAGCATATGATACAAAGAGTTGGTCAGTTTTTCTGAAGATCTTTGTCTTATCTAAATAGTAACGTAGCTGTCTGTGAATGTCCAAAGAGTGAAGGAGCCTTTCTCCTTTATTCTGTGGGTTAGGATAAAACGTGGGTAAATGAATGGTCTGATTCAAAGCCACACTGGATACTACCTTGGGCATGAAGGTAGGGTTAGTTTGTAAAGAGAGACTGTCCTGATGGAAAATGCTGAAAGGTTCCACTGCCTAAGTGCTTGTAGTTCTGAGACCCTGCGTGCTGAGGTAATAGCCAGTAACAAGGCTGTTTTCCAAGACAAGTATTGTAGTTCTGCTGAGAATGCTGGTTTGAAAGGAGGTAGTGTTAACTTTTCTAAAACGAAGTTCAGGTCCCAAGTTGGTGTTGGTGGTTTTCTGGGGGGTCTTATATTCTTAGCCCCTCTGAGAAACTGTCCAAGTAAAGGGTATGAAAAAATTGGGGGATCCGTATTATATTGAGCTGAAATGGCTGAAGCATGGATCTCATTACATCCGAGTGACATCTCCAGGTGCATATGCAGTTACCTCCTACAGCTCCTCTAGGTGTCAAATATTGCTTGTTCATATTTGCATTAATAATTCCAAAACCATGTTACATAGAAGGTATCAGAATGTTTTACCTTGAAGCATGCACGATGGCAAACACAGCTGTATTGATATTTGACCTATGTCAATGAGTAATTGTTAGAACTGTAAGGTGATAACTTTATTTTTAAAGGCTGAAGCCACGCCCACTGGAAGTTAAAGGTACATACTCAAAAGAGCTGAGAAGAAGGAAAGGCCTTTGTGTAGCATCCCAGTTAGGTATTGCAGTATGTGAGGAATGTTTGGAATCCAAGGATTTTGACCTTTAGCCTGGTGCCATGCACAAAATCTTTTCCATTTGTCTGAGTAAGTCTTCCTGGTGCTGGGCCTCCTGGCCTCCATAATTACATTCAAGATGTCCTTTGAGAGAAGTGTTGATTGGTAATTTAAGGAATTCTCCATGCAGCTAAATTTAAAGTTCTGAGCTGGCTGTGACGGGTTTGATAGTTTTTCTGAGTCAACAGTAGTGGGAATTGAGGCAAGATCCATGGAGGGCTGTGAGTCAAGTTCCTTAGTAATGGGTACCAGTGCTGGCATGGCCAGTCCGGAGCAATGAGGATGATTTGTGGCCTCTCTGATCTGACCTTCAGTAATACCTTGGTCAATAGAGGTAGTGGAGGGAAGGCATAGACTGTCAGTGTTGACCAGCAGAATGATAGAGCGTCCACTTTCCAGGCTAGGGAGTGATAAGTCCTTGTGCAGAATTTTTTGTAATTGGCAATTGTTGGGGGATGCAAATAGATCTATGTCTGGACATCCCCATCTTTGAGTTATCAGTGAAAATACTTGTGGGTGTAGTCTCCACTCGTGGGGGTCTGACATGTTTCTGCTTAATTCGTCTGCCAATATGTTTTCCTATCCTGGCAGGAATTGTGCTTGTACTTGTACTTGGTAGGTCAAAGCTGTGTCCATAAGGTCATAGCCTGTCTGCATAAAGGGTAGGAGTGTGTTCCTCCCTGTTTGTTTATGTACCACATAACTGTGGTGTTGTCTGTCCTTATTAGAAGTTGTCCTGGATGCAAGAGGTCCTTGAAGGCTGTCAGGGCATTTTGCACAGCTAGCATCTCCTTTTGGTTGATGTGAAGACGCATTTGTTTTACAGACCATTTGCCCTGTATGCACTGTCCTGCCATGTATGCTCCCCAGGCATAGTCTAAAGAATCTGTTGTCATGGTTTGATTTGCTGGAGGTAAGACAAAAGGAAGACCCTTGTTTGTTTGACATGCTTGAGCCCACCAGAGGAACTCTTTTTGAAGGCAGGGAATGATAGGTATACTTGTTTCGAGGCTGTGCCTGTGTTGAGACCATACACTTTTCAGGTACCATTGTAATTTTCTCATATGCAGCTTTGCATATGGGATTAGGTGAATGCATGATGCCATGAACCCCAATGCCTGCAGGATTTTCCTTGCAGTGAGCTGGGTAAAAGTTGCTTTCTTTTTGAAGTATTGAGTCAATTGCTTTTGTTTGTCTGGCGTGAGGTAAACCATCTGGGCCGTTGTATTTAAGCTGGCACCCAGGAATATTATTTGTTGCGAGGGTATTAGTTTTGACTTCTTTTTGTTTACTGTGTACCCTAGGCAACTGAGCAGCTGGTGGTACAAGAATGTCCTTGCTGTCCGCTTGGATCAGGCAGTCGTCCAGATATGGGTAAATTTGTATTCCTCGTTGTCTGCAATATGCAATTACTGATGCCAGGCATTTTGTAAATACTCTGGGTGCAATAGATAAGACAAAGGGCAGTGCAGAGAATTGATAATGCGTTGTACCTGCCAAAAATCTGAGGTATCTTCTGCAATCTTGTCTGATAGGGACATGCAGGCATGCCTCTGAGGTCCAACGTTACCAGCCAAGAATCCTTGCCCAGCATGGGAAGGAGCTGCTGTAGAGTGAGCATTTTGAATTTGGGTACCTCCAGGTATGTGTTCAGAATTGAGAGGTCTAAGATAGGTCTCCAGGCTTTGTCCTTTCTTGGGACCAGAAACAGTCTTGAGTAAAAACCTTGACCTTGCTCTTTTGTAGGTACCTTTTGAATTGCTTTCATATCCATGAGAGCTGAAATTTGCGTTTGAGCCTCTGCCCATTGGTTTGGAGGCAGATTTGGCATGCCTCTCATCTGAGGTAAAGTGTGGAAATGAAATCTGTAGCCTCGGGTAATAATGTCCAGAATCCATTTGTCCTTTGTTATGATGCGCCAATTTTGTGGAAATAGAGCCAGTTTCCCTCCCAAGGGTGCTGCCAGTGCAATTTTGCTTGGCAGGCGAAGAGGGAAGACATTGTGTTAGTTTCCTGAAAGGTTGAGATCCTTCATCTCCACCTCTTTTGAGTTGCTGTATGCCATTGTCTAGGCCTGAAAGAACCTTGTGGTTGGCCTCTGCCCCTTGGGCGCCTGTACCTACCTCTTTGGGGTCGGTCTGATGCAGGAAAGGACCAGTTTTTTGATAGCCAGTTTCTGCTGAAACGAGGAGGTTGTACCTGTAAAAAATCTTTAACTGTTTGCATCGATTTTGCCTTTTCTTCCATTTTCTTCAAAACTTCCTCTGCTTTGACACCAAATAACACATCTTTCTGCAATGGGGCATCAAATAACTTTGCTTTGACATGTTCTGGTAAGGCTTGTTCTTTAAGCCAAGCATGCCTACGTATGACAGACCCTGTGACAGCTGCTCTACATGAGGCTTCCAATGAATCAAAACCACACTGTAAGGTATGTTTTCCCACTTGTTCTGCTGCATGCAGTAAATCCTGTATCTCTTTCAAATCTAGTTGATCTGTCTGAGGGATCAGCTTCTGCTTTAACTGTGTAATCAAATACTGTTGGCATTTTAGCATGTGGAATTGGCAGTTTAATGCCCACATGGCCAAAGTGGCAGAAGTATACACTTTCTTACCCCATCTTTCTAATGCTCTGGAATCTGTTTCAGAAGGGAGTGGATTCTTAGCAGTAGAGGCCTTAACCCCTTTGGGACCCTGGGAAATGGTCTCGGGGTTTGTATTAGGGCTTTTGTATAGAAACTTATGAGTATCAGGAACTCGGTAGTATCTGTCTGGTTTAGCTGGAGCTGGAGGTAAGGAATCTGGGTTTAAACTGGATTCAGAGAAAACATCATCCAAAATGTCTAAAACTGGAGGAATTGCCAGGGATCTATGCTGTGGAAGAAGAAGAATCTCACTGAGTCTTTTCTTGGAGTTAGAGTAATCTTGGCCTTCCCAGTGGAAGTGTTCCCTCATGGTGTGTAAAGTTTCCCCAAAAGAGTAGTCTTCAGGGGGGGAGACAGAGGGAATGGACTCTTCAGCATCTGAGTCTTCATAAGGAGGGAAGGAGTAATCCTGGTCGTCAGAGTTGCCTGAGGAAATGGATGCTTGGTCAGAGGAAGGATAATCTTCCTCCAGTCTAGGCCTTATGTCAGGTGGGGGTTGGGATCCCCTGTTAAGGGTAATTAAATCTTCGGCCATCTTAAGCATCTGTTTTTTAGGCAAAGGGGCCTGTGGGGGGGGGTGTGGCCCCGTTTTTCTAACTTTCAAGGGGGCTTTGAGCTTAGCATAAGGCTTGGCAAAGGAAGTTGTCTGTTTGAAAACACCCTCTGAGACCGAAGGTCTATTCAAAGTTTCCGGATCCCCATCTGGGCTGGCATCCGAGGAGTGAGGTGGAACCGGATCCTGAGGCCCAATGGTTTCGGTTTGGGATGTCGTCAGAAATTCTGAATCAGCGGTAGTCAGGGGCTGCGAAGGCGCCTCGCTGAAAACCGGAGTTAGGCCTTGCTGAGGCCTCGGTATCTGGTCTTGGCCTTGGCTGCCGGTCCTTATCTTTGCGTTTTTTAATCACTGCTGATGTCGGATGTTCCGACGGCATGCTATAGTTACATTTTTTGCCAAAATAATGCTGGGCGAATTCTGCCCGACGCTTTATTGTACGTTTGTTGAACCTAGCACAGAACCGACAACCAGAGACGTCGTGGTCTGGGCCTAGGCAAAGAATACAATAAGAATGAAAATCCTTATGAGGTATTTGCTTCCCACAAAAAATACAATTATTAACTTTGTCTGACATCGGTCTGAGGCAAGAAAAGTTTCCTCAACGGGGTACTTAGCTTTAGAGAAGACTTCAGGCTAAAACTCGATTCGAAAATTTCAGGAGCTGGCCGACCGGCACTTGCGAAGTGCTTCTGCTTCGGGCTCCGCGCGGCAAGAAAGACTGAAGAAAATGGCGTTGGCTGTCTCTTTTATAGCCCTGTCGCACTGACGTCAGGGAAGAAGCGACAACGAACGCCGGACCAAGACTTTGGGATTCCGCCGACTGCGGGACCGCCTGACGACAGGATAACCCAAGTGTGATGACTGCAGCAGTATAGCACGATGATCATCAGGGAATTTTTAGATTTGCCACAGCATAAGCCTCTGGCTATACCTCCAGTTTTGGAAGTTGTGGATAATGTTTTCATTGAAAATTCTTTAACTCCTAATTCTGTTCCTCCTGCCCCCAGAAAACCGTATAGGTATTACAGGGTTCCCGATTCTCATCAATTCCTTTTTAAAAACACTACTTCTGATCCAGAAATTATTTCTCAAGGCCCCAAGGGTGTTAAGGCTACTATTGCTAAAAACCCTGTGCCTTCTGATAAGTAATCTAGGGCCTTGTACAGGTGGGGTAAAAAAGTCTATACCTCTGCAACTCTTGCCATTAGATCCGTGAATTGTCTTTTTCACATGCTTAAGTATCAGCAGCATAGTTTGGAGGCTATTAAGGTTAAACTTGGAGATATTCATTCTATGATGGAGAACAAAGATTTACAAGACTTACTGAATTCTGCCACTTTAGTTAATAAGCATTCACTTCATTGTGGTTTTGACACTTTGGAAGCTTCCTGCAGAGTAGAGGCCACTGGTTCTGTAATTAGAAGGCATGCTTGGCTCAGGGAGCAGCCTCTTTCTGAACCAGTTAAATTAAAATTACTGGATGATCCTTTGCACAAGAACAATCTTTTTGGTAATAAGGCTGAGGAGGTACTGAAGAAGTTGGAGGATAAGGCAAAATCTATGCAAGCTGTAAAAGATTTCCTTCAAGTTCAGCCTCCTCAGTTTAGTAGGCATTATCATTCCAAGAATTGGTCTTTCCCTGATCCTGGCAAACAGGGTCACTCTAGGCCTAGAGGTTTCAGGTCTTACAGAGGGCAGGCTTTTGCCCCTCAAAGGGCTAAACAATGGCATTCTTCTTCTGCATAATTGGGGAGTTCTAAGCCAGCTTCCCAAAGCAAACATTCTCAATGACTCCGGTCTTCTTGTGCCTACCTCTGCGGACCCTGGGTTTCTCTTGGGGGAAGGTTAGCCAGGTTCGCAGAGGTATGGTCTACCATCACAGATGACAAGTAGGTGCTCAATATAGTAAATGAAGGTTACAAGTTTTACTTTCACACCTTCCCTCTTTTACAAGGGTACCCAGAACTCACAGGGCAGAGCTAGGAACTCAAATTTCTTCACTACTGACTATAGGGCTATACAGCCAGTTCCTGCAAATCAGGCAGGAATAGGTTTTCATTCAAGGCTTTTTGTGGTACCCAAGAAAGGGGGCACCTGGCGCCCTACTCTGGATCTGCCCATTCTATACACTTTTTTGGTGATTCCCAAAATCAAAATGCTCACCCTTCAACAATTACTACCAATGCTGGACAAAGATTCATGGCTGGTAACTTTGGATCTCAAGGAGGCTTATCTGCACATCCCAATAAGGGAGAAATGCATACAGTTCCTTCATTTCAGGACTGGGGAGCAACACTTTCAATTCTCTGCATTGCCCTTTGGCTTATCTACTGCTCATTCTTGACTATCTAGCAGGATTCCTTAATGGTGGACTTTCCTTTTCTTCAATCAAAATTCACGCTTTAGCAATTTCGGCTCATTGTTCTTTTGAGCAACCCATTTTTTCTCACCTCTTGATGAAGCAGTTCCTGAGGGGAGCTAGTAATCTTAGACCTCCCAGAATAGCTCCTACTCCTGCTTGGGATCTTAATTTTGTCCTGGAAAAGCTTACTCTGCCTCCCTTTGAACCAGCTGCCTCTGCAGATTTGAAGTTTCTATCCTGGAAGACTGCTTTCCTTTCAGCTATTACTTCAGCTAGAAGGGTATCTGAGCTGCAAGCCTCAATGGCTGTAGAACCTTACATTAATTTTCACTCAGATCTGGTGTCTCTGAGAACCAATCCTTCCTTTAATGCCTAAGGTAGTTTCCAGTTTAACCCTTAACCAGTCTATTCATCTGCCTACATTTTTCAACAATCCCAAAAATAAAGTGGAAAGGATTCTGCACTCTCTTGATGTGCATAGACAGCTGAGATTTTGCTTAGACAGGACCAAATCCTTTTGAAAATATGAGCAGTTCATATGTTGGTATTAGGCTATCAGCCCTAGGGCCTGTACAAGCCTAGCGATAACAATTCCCTGGCTATTTCTATCCACACCATTTACTTCCCTAGACCCCTATCTAGCAGGGCGACTGACACGATCCCCAGGGTGAATACCCTTTCTCCCATCCAATCATCAAGGTTCCTTTTGAAGAGGGCCAAAGAGGCACTCTGCTTGACATGTATGGGCAGCTTATTCCAGAGTCTGGGGAGTCTCTGGGTCAGGAACCTATTCCTCCAGCATGTTTTGTTTATTGTGATGACAAGGTTTAGATCCCTGGGGCGTGTGGCTCTGAGGGATTGGGATTTCTTTAAGAGTAGCATGTCCAGCAACTCTGGGTTTGACATGGCCTTGTATGTTAGGCACAGATCGCCTCTGAGTAGACCATATGCGACAGAGTATAGCTGGAGTTTTTTTAAGGTGGTCAGCGTACGGCATCTGCTTTAGGCCTGTGATTATTTTAGTGAGGTACTTCTGCGGCCTTTCCAGTTGTTGCAGATGTCTTTAGAGGTACATACCAAATGGGGCAAGTGTATTCTATAATGGGTCTAATGAGGGATGAGTACAGTAGGACAATGACCTTTTTTCTGGATGAAAAGCCCTTAGCGATGAGGTGTGTCACATAGAAGGATTTGCATACTGTTGTGGCGATGTGGTTATCGAAGGTGAGACCACTGTCCACCTGTGTCCCTAAGTCTCTTATCACACTTTAGGTGTTTAGTTTACTGCCATTTGTGTGGCAATTCACGGGTACATGCATTTTTCCAAAGGGGATATCTATACATTTCTTGGCATTGAGCTTGAGCCCATGGCTCTGGCACCAAGCATCTGTTTCTATAAGGCCCTTTTGTAGAGTATCCACATCATTTGGGGATTCAATAATAGGTCCCAGTTTGTAGTCATCTGCAAACTTTGTTAGCCAGTGTCCCTTAATGTTCTGTACTTCAGAGAAGTAGATGCCAAACAAGAGAGGTCCCAGGATTGAACCCTGAGGTACTCCACTTGTCACTTGTTTGGAGCTGGATTTGGAGTCGGCTACCTTTACAGTGTGGGTCCTGTCAGTAAGCCAGTTGGCAACCCATTGGGTGATGTAGGGATTAATGCCCAGCTTACTAAGTTTATCTATAATTCCAGAGTGGTGGATGGTGTCAAAAGCCTTGGCAAGGTCTAGATAGGCTGTGTGGACCACCTTACCCTTGTCCATGGCTCTGGAGACTGATTTGAAGTCATCAATCAGGTTCAGGAGACAAGATTGGCCCTTCACGAACCCAAAATGGGTGGGGTCCAGTGTTTGAAAGTTGCCAATGTCTTTGTTTATAAGTTCAATGATAATAACCTCCATGGCCTTGCAGATAAGGCTCGTCAGACTGATGGGACGGTAATTTCTGGGATCCAAGGTGGATCCCCCCTTGTGGAGTGGGATAACTGTAGATCTGCGCCACTCAGTGGGCATGAAACCTGAGGTGAGCCTATGATTAAACATGACACTTAGGTGAGGTGCCAGTTCATATTGTAGCTCATGCAGTACACAGCCCGGGATGTCATGTGGTCCCATGGATGCTGTATTCTTAGCCTTGGAGAGTGCATTTTTTACCTGTGCGGCCGTTATTACCGGAATATGGCAATCTTCCGGTACTGAGAAGGGCCATTTAGGGGGAGAGAGTGGGGTGAAGTTGGCACTGAATCTATCTGCCAGGATATTGGCACTATCCTTGGGATCAGTATATTTAATGCCATTCTGTTTTAGCTCAGAGCAGATCTGAGCATTGCCATTTAGATTCTTGACATAGTTATAGAATGCCTTGTGGTTGTCTTTGGAATCTTTGGCAATTTTATTTTCGTAACTAGCTTTGGAAGATTTTATGAGGGATCTCAGTTTTCTTACTGAGGCCGGTAAGG